>NC_044503.1:37771018-37853518 GCF_902362185.1 Chanos chanos | reverse complement strand
CTTCCATCAATGATAAACATTTGAATCATTTCTCTCATGTTCATTCAGAGCCAGTCTGTGGACACAGTGACCTACTCCACTGTAAGAACAACAGGACAACAACAGCAGGATCGCCATGACAACCCCAGTGACCACGACCCCAGTCACCTCTACACTGTTATCAATAAGAAGCAATGAAGAGAAGTAGAAACATCAGATATATTCAGCGCCCGTACACCCTAGACAACTTAATTTACACCGTCAGTTTAACGTGATCAAAACCTGATTTATCCACAGATTTAAGACACATCAAAAGACCAGTGATGAGCTGTCTGTGGATGACACCTTCAGTATTTTTCTCATGTTGTCTTTACTCACTAAACTGTGTGTGATAGTTTTATGATTTAGTTTGTCTTTGATGGCTAAACTCTGCGGAGGTACAGAAGGGGGCAGTAAATGCACAGGATGTTTTTTGGGTGACGTTACTTGACTGATCATCTGTATTAAATAAACGTCGCATTGCCCTCTGGTGGATTTTGCTGGTATTGCATCGGGCCCACAGAACCATGCTGGGGGTAATGATGGAATGGACGTTTTGTCCAAAAGCGAAATATTTACTCATTACAGAATTACAGTTTCCCCATTAAGGCTGTAATAAGACAGTGTATTCAGGGATTCATTTGATCATTTACAAACTGACAAGTGTATTTCTTTTTATTGTAACTCTCCATATTTAGGAGCCAAGACTCAGAAGTCGGAGCTCATCCACCTCTGGTTAGCACTAGGTTAGTTACAGAATAGTTGGTGACGGTCTATTGAATAGATATGACGTATGTGCAGTTTAAAGGAAGACCAGAAATCACACATACGACACACTGAATGTCTAGTTTCCACGGTAACGCTTGGATTTCTGCCATTCAGGATCACGACACCAGCATTTCTCATGTAGGTTAATATCAAATACAGACAAGTACAAATCCAAAAATATGTCTGATTCTATCACTCTGTCACATGAATATTCCTATTTTAATTTTCAATATCTGTGACAATAATGACAGTTCTTTATTTATAGTTTGATAATAACATGAGCCGAAGGTCTTTACGCGATTCTGACAAGAGCTGCACAAATCACCATCGTTTTGTGCATGTTGACAATTGCTGTTTTCTGTCATACATTCATTTTATAGCACCAGTACTTCTCATGTAAGCATTCTTAAAGAATTACTCTAAGGATGTCTAACTTTAATTCTATTTTTAAAAACTATTTTCCCGTGGTCTTTACAGAAAACTGTTGATATTTGATAAGAGATGTGAGTCTTTGGTCATGACTGTGTAAATTAAGAATAAATCTGACTGTAAACTCATATGATTATAACCATATTTATCTCACTGTGTCAGGGATCATCTCACTGTCTAAAGAGCTTTGAACATTTGTAGACTTGTTTAACATTTGTAGAACTCTGCACTGTTGTTACCACCATGAATAATACATTTCTGAATCTTTAATTTACAGACATCTTCTTTAATCTGAAGCACACTGATGTCTGCTGTCATCAGAAATGAATCAGAAAATAAAAAACATTGAGAACCAGCATATTTTTATAGTTCCTATACCACATCATGTTTTGTTAGTGTTTTATGTTTTAATTTCTGTCTCAGGTCTGAAAACTCGTGAAGACAGTTGACTTTTGGTTTAGTGGCAGTGATGAGAAATGAAAGATGTTCTGTGATATGAAGTGGTGAATAGAAGAATATTCATATCTCCTGAGTCAGCTGACATAAGGAGATCATTCCTAACTCTGACTAGGGGAAGTTTCAGTGCTGTGCCCAGTCTTAAACTAAACTCAGATGGTTTTGTAGTTAAATGGAACTTTGTAGCTTTGGGCAGAAACAATGTGGTCAAGGAGTTTAACCAGCAATGGCAAGGGAGAGAGATAGACTGGTCGATAGTTTACTAGATCAGCTGCATCACATCCTGTTTTCTTGAGGACTGATATGATAGCTGTCAGATCAGATAGAGAGAAACAGTGATGGTTTAAAGAAAAGACAGATCAGTGAGAGAGAGACAGTGATGGTTTAAAGAAAAGACAGATCAGATAGAGAGAGTGTCAGAGCAGTGTGAATGAAGGAGTATTTAGTCCACAGTCAGAGCAGTGTGAATGAAGGAGTATTTAGTTCACAGTCAGAGCAGTGTGAATGAGGAAGTATTTAGTCCACAGTCAGAGCAGTGTGAATGAAGGAGTGTTTAGTCCACAGTCAGAGCAGTGTGAATGAAGGAGTATTTAGTCCACAGTCAGAGCAGTGTGAATGAAGGAGTATTTAGACCACAGTCAGAGCAGTGTGAATGAAGGAGTATTTAGTTCACAGTCAGAGCAGTGTGAATGAAGGAGTATTTAGTCCACAGTCAGAGCAGTGTGAATGAAGGAGTATTTAGACCACAGTCAGAGCAGTGTGAATGAGGAAGTATTTAGTCCACAGTCAGAGCAGTGTGAATGAAGGAGTGTTTAGTCCACAGTCAGAGCAGTGTGAATGAAGGAGTGTTTAGTCCACAGTCAGAGCAGTGTGAATGAAGGAGTATTTAGTCCACAGTCAGAGCAGTGTGAATGAAGGAGTATTTAGTTCACAGTCAGAGCAGTGTGAATGAGGAAGTATTTAGTCCACAGTCAGAGCAGTGTGAATGAGGAAGTATTTAGTCCACAGTCAGAGCAGTGTGAATGAAGGAGTGTTTAGTCCACAGTCAGAGCAGTGTGAATGAAGGAGTATTTAGTCCACAGTCAGAGCAGTGTGAATGAAGGAGTATTTAGACCACAGTCAGAGCAGTGTGAATGAAGGAGTATTTAGTTCACAGTCAGAGCAGTGTGAATGAAGGAGTATTTAGTCCACAGTCAGAGCAGTGTGAATGAAGGAGTATTTAGTCCACAGTCAGAGCAGTGTGAATGAAGGAGTATTTAGTCCACAGTCAGAGCAGTGTGAATGAAGGAGTATTTAGTTCACAGTCAGAGCAGTGTGAATGAAGGAGTATTTAGTCCACAGTCAGAGCAGTGTGAATGAAGGAGTGTTTAGTCCACAGTCAGAGCAGTGTGAATGAAGGAGTATTTAGTTCACAGTCAGAGCAGTGTGAATGAAGGAGTATTTAGTCCACAGTCAGAGCAGTGTGAATGAAGGAGTATTTAGTTCACAGTCAGAGCAGTGTGAATGAAGGAGCATTTAGTCCACGGTCAGAGCAGTGTGAATGAAGGAGTATTTAGTCCACAGTCAGAGCAGTGTGAATGGAGGAGTATTTAGTCCACAGTCAGAGCAGTGTGAATGAAGGAGTATTTAGTCCACAGTCAGAACAGTGTGAATGAAGGAGAGGAGGGAAAAGGAAGAGAAAAGATTCAGACTGTGGGAAGGGTGCAGGGAATCCTCTGTGGGTGTGAGTCGTGTGCTCCCACCACCAACCACAAAACCACAACACGACTTTCCAAAAGAGGGTTTATTACATATTCAAAAGTAGATCTATAGCCATCTTCTGATAGCTGAAAGCTTAAGAAAGTTGATGTTTAAGGAGCTCTGTATTTGTGTACAGCCTTTAAGCAAAGGGACTGACTGGGATCTGGGGTTGATTGAGTTTTGGGGTTTGGGGTCAGGTTACAAAGATGTGATGACTAAAGTGAATTCAAGCTGTAGTTTGTTGTTTCAGCTCATGTCTTTGAAGCTCCATGACAACCTGGTCACCTGAGTGGAGAAGTGTAAAAGAAAAGAGCAGTAAAACCTGATGAAAAATCATTTATTTCACACAAGAAAACAAATCTAAATAAAGGTCTTAATATGACTATACCCATATGATTTCAACTGAACTGTCATCTGGATTTTCACTGGCCTTTGAGCTGAACTGTCACTGACCACGGACACCTGTATTTCTAACCTTTACTGCATCACTGTGTGTCTCACCCTGATCCTGGTGGATCCTCCTCTTTACATAAACAGCAGCTCCAATGATCACAGGCAGCACCATCAGGATGGAGAAGATGCTTAATCTGACAATCGACTCTGTAACGCACACACATTCAGCCATACTGTGATTAATAGTGATTTAGATTAAACATTTATTCACTGAAAAACACTTAAACACACTATGGAGCACAAATTAAACACATACCTGGAAAATGATTTACAACCTTGAGGTTATAATTATATATAATATATAATTCACATTCAATGATTTGAAGGCCTTAAGATACTGAAAAGATCTTTGAAGATAAATTTAATTGAACAAACTGTAAGAGAAATGTTCCATACCTGCAGAGAGTGATATTCTGTCTGAGGGTAAAGAGAGAGAGAAACAGACTCAGACATTTTGGTATTTGAAGAGAATGAGACTAAACTAGAACAGTCCTGAAATGTGGAACAGCCTTTACTGATCACTCTGAGAAACCCAAATGTACACACTTTAGTTTAAAGAGCAGCATCAGAGTGATTCACATCACTATCATCAGTGAAAGACTCCATCAGCTGTGTTTAACAGTGAGTTGAGTGCAGTCCTATAGGTCATGTACCCAGTTTTGATGGTGTTACCAGGGCAGAGTTGATCTGTCCCTTGGTGATGCCAGCAGGTATTTTGGAAATTTTGGAAATGATAAGTTGTGGAGACATGGTAGGACATATTACATATTACAAACTAGTCTGGAGCATTATGTACATAGTGCAAATGCTGCTGACAACAATACTAAACATGACAGATATTATGTTCAGTTATTCACAGTTTAAATACCGATTGTATCGGTTCCCACTTTTCCAATCGATAAGCTTTATGATCATAATGATCACACGGGAAATACTCACTCTGTAGAAGACGCAGATACACACGGGCAACATCTCCATGTCTTGGTCCAGTTTTACTCAGATACTGTAGACAGGTGTAGACTCCAGTATCCTCAGGTCTGACTTTATGAATGTGCAGAGAACAATCAGGCCCCAGACTCAGTCTGTCAGCTCTTACAGTGTACTCTGGCGTGACGAATCCTAGAGTGACCACCTCTATATTTAAAGGCTTCTGGCTGTTAAACGTCCATGTAGTTGAGGAGCAGTCAGGATTAACCACATTATGACAGGGCAGAGTGACATCATCTCCATCTCTGGAGTACACAGTGATGTCCTGTTGACTAACCCCTGAGAGAAAGGCATGACAGTCAGTCACTCTGTATTGGAATTTGGGCTGATGTAAAATGATCTTTGTCTTAATATTTTCCTTCATTTGTGATGTCAGTGGTTTGTCTAACATCTACAGTATTCAGGAGGACTCAGCATATCGACATGTTCTGGAAGTGATGAGGTGTTTGGTGTGATATACCTTTCCCTCCAGCAGCAGACGTGGTTCTCTCAGGTGAACTGGTAGGAGCTGTGGTCACTGTTGGTGCGGCGGGAGAAGCTGTGGAAGACAGAAATTAGAAGTAGTATTTTTATTACACACCACACTGATATGTGAATTACACACATTTGACATTCAGAGTCAGTATTCTAATAAATCAGCAACAAATGCATTTCAAACGTGAATTATTCCTCTGAATGACAGAGTTTACTCTCCTGAAAGACTGCAGCTGTGTATGTTTAGTTAAAGACTTTTTAAAAAAAAAAGTTTGGTGGGTTGGCATCATTTTCCACCTGGCCAGTGGATGACATGACTAAAAGAAGCCTTAACGTCTTTTCCGTCAGTCACTTGGCATGTCCACCTCTGATTGGTGTCTTGTTCCTGGAGCTCCACCCTCAGAAGTCTGGGACAGGAGGATGATGGTGAGATCTGGAATCTGGGATCTGGATCAGCTCCTGTCTCACTGACCCATTTCAGTTCAACTCCTTCATACTGAGACCCAGGTCCACACAGGCCCTCCTCAGTGTTCAGGTAACAGGACAGAGTAACACTGCTGTCAGACTGTAGATCCTGACGGACTAGAGCAAAAGTTAAAGGTTTAACTTTATAAAGTGGGACTGTGAGGTGCTGTCAGACTGTAGATCCTGACGGACTAGAGCAAAAGTTAAAGGTTTAACTTTATAAAGTGGGACTGTGAGGTGCTGTCAGACTGTAGATCCTGATGGACTAGAGCAAAAGTTAAAGGGTGAACTTTATAAAGTGGGACTGTGATGAGATGTGCTGTGGACCTGACTGTGTGGCAGAGATTTACACAAATGACTCCACAGCTGAGCAGATAAAAAACAGTAAAGTTTTACATTTAGAGTAACGATGATCTGCATTTACACTGAAAGCATTATGATCACATTAATCAGACAGGAAACACTCACTGTCTAGAACATACAGATACACATGGCCATACTCTCCACGTTTTGGTCCTTTTTTCTGTTGACAGGTGTAGAGTCCAGCATCCTCAGATCTGACTTTATTAATGTGCAGAGAGCAGTCAGACCCCAGACTCAGTCTGTCAGCTCTCATAGTGTACTCTGGTCTGACAACTCCCAGAGTAACCACCTCATGAGTTGTGGGGTTCCTCTGTAAGTTCCATGTAGTTGAGGAGCAGTCGGTAGTAACCAAATTAGGACAAGGCAGAGTGACATCATCTCCATGTCCAGAGTACACAGTGGTGGCCTGTCCACTGACACCTGGGAGAGAGTCATGACAGATAATGACTGTTTACTGAAATTTGAACTGAAACTGAAACTAGCACAGACACCAGACTCCTGTCCACTAACATCTGGGAGAAAGCCAGCTATGGACTAATCATTAGAATCTGAACTCAAATTCAGACGAGTACAGGTAACAATGTGTTTTATTTCACAGTCTAATCTCATTTAGTGTGTATGGGTTAATTAAATGATAGTTTATTCAGTTATTAAAGTATCCGCCTAGTTTTGGCAATGAAACAATATCACTTTTATATAATTATATGTACATCAGAATATATGTTGATGTGAAGGTTGAGGTGGTGAACATATTCTCATATTCTAATGTGTTTTTTGGCATAATCTGATTGAGATGAACTGTGATGGACTGGCGACCTGTCCAGGGTGTTTCCCCGCCTTTCGCCCAGTGAACGCTGGGATAGGCTCCAGCGACCCCCGCGACCCTAATCAGGATGAGCAGCTTTGAAAATAAGTGAGAGTGAGTGACTGAGCTGAAACACTGTTTCTGATCAAACCTGCTTTTAGAAGATTTCTCATAAAACCTGTCAGACACTGATAAAGGCTTATCTCTGCTAAAGGCTGATCTCTTTAAAAGTCACTGAGATCACCTGGAACTAGGAGCAGAGAGATGACTCAAGACAATGGGAGAAAAATACAAATATATTTACTGAACAGAAATACTTGGTCCAAAAATAAATACTCTGTAATGAGAGTCTAAACTGTAGGAGAGTTCACAGAGTTCATTAACTGTGTATCTTATACATTCTCATCTGTTCAGTCTCTCATTATGATCCACAATCTGTTTCAGTTGCTATTAAATGTACATCTACTAAATAGTCAACAGAAGAATGATCACTGATTGGTCATTTCACTGCCCCATCACCCCCAGTCATCAGGCCCCCATCACCCCCAGTCATCAGGCCCCCATCACCCCCAGTCATCAGGCCCCCATCACCCCCAGTCATCAGTCCCACAATCAAAGAACGTCAAAGACCAAACAGGGGTATTCCTTGGCCAGAAGCTCTGTCAATGGTCCTTTCCAGTATGAGAGTGATTTACAGTGATCAAACAGGGTCTCAGTTCATTTACACTTATCACAGATCACAAAAAGGACAACAGCTATGACCATGTGTGATAGACAATGAGATAAGAATTTGGTGTTTAGGTCTCCATGGTGATGGGCATGTTTATGTCCTAGCACATTTCTGAGTTGAGAAACATACATTTCAGTATTTCTGCTTTTTTCATTTCCACACATTTATGAGATTTCAACACACAGTGGGACTCTCTCTTCTTCAGTGTTCAGGGTGTGGTCTTTACTGTCAGTCATTCTCTATCCTTGTTTCCTTATGCACAAATTAAAAATACTTCAGAATTAAAAACTGAATTTGTTTTACTGATATTTTCTCATGAGCAGCTCTCACAGCCAAAGCCAATATATTCCACTATAGAGTATGCATACAGTGTGACATCATCAATTTCTCCAGGAGTCTGACTTTTGTAGAAGTGTCTTTTCTCTGAGAAATAGAGTGAGAAATAGACTGACATTGTGGCTGAGTGAAAACAGGTCTCATGTGAGGTTTGTCCTCAGTTCTGAGAAATTCCAGAAGGGTATAAAAATTGAAATGTCCAATCATTGAACTTATTTTCCCCCAGGTACCTTGTTTGTAATGTATGTGTGAGTGTGTGTTTGTGTGTGTTTGTTTGTCTCCGTGTGTGTAACTGTAGACATGGTGCCGCCTTAATTAAGTCAAATATCCGCTGAAAACACCAAACAATCTCAAATTGAACGAAATGAATTTCAGTAGAAGTCGTCAGCTGGCTGAATGCAGATTTGAGACCCAACAAAACAGACAAATTCTCAGTCCAAACACTCAGTTACTGCACTGGGTCTCCTCAGAGCCTTTAACTACTGCACTGGGTCTCCTCAGAGCCTTTAACTACTGCACTGGGTCTCCTCAGAGCCTTTAACTACTGCACTAGGTCTCCTCAGAGTCTTTAACTACTGCACTGGGTCTCCTCAGAGCCTTTAACTACAGCACTGGGTCTCCTCAGAGTCTTTAACTACTGCACTGGGTCTCCTCAGAGCCTTTAACTACAGCACTGGGTCTCCTCAGAGTCTTTAACTCCTGCACTGGATCACCTCAGAGCCTTTAACTACTGCACTGGGTCTCCTCAGAGCCTTTAACTACAGCACTGGGTCTCCTCAGAGCCTTTAACTACTGCACTGGGTCTCCTCAGAGCCTTTAACTACTGCACTGGGTCTCCTCAGAGTCTTTAACTACTGCACTGGGTCTCCTCAGAGTCTTTAACTACAGCACTGGGTCTCCTCAGAGTCTTTAACTACTGCACTGGGTCTCCTCAGAGCCTTTAACTACTGCACTGGGTCTCCTCAGAGTCTTTAACTACTGCACTGGGTCTCCTCAGAGCCTTTAACTACTGCACTGGGTCTCCTCAGAGTCTTTAACTACAGCACTGGGTCTCCTCAGAGTCTTTAACTACTGCACTGAGTCTCCTCAGAGTCTTTAACTACTGCACTGAGTCTCCTCAGAGCCTTTAACTCCTGCACTGGGTCTCCTCAGAGCCTTTAACTACTGCACTGGGTCTCCTCAGAGCCTTTAACTACTGCACTGGGTCTCCTCAGAGTCTTTAACTACAGCACTGGGTCTCCTCAGAGTCTTTAACTACTGCACTGGGTCTCCTCAGAGCCTTTAACTACTGCACTGGGTCTCCTCAGAGTCTTTAACTACTGCACTGGGTCTCCTCAGAGTCTTTAACTACTGCACTGGGTCTCCTCAGAGCCTTTAACTACTGCACTGGGTCTCCTCAGAGCCTTTACCACAACACAACACCACAACATCCTCACATTCACATTACTACTGGAAACACAGAGGACCCTGTATGCCAGGAACTGGTGCTTATTTTTATACAAGGAATTCTTTTTCTAAAAATCTGATCGAGGTGACTGACTTCCCTTCTGCATTTTCAAGCTGTTGGTGTTGAGTCTAATTAACCTTTTTCAAACCGCATGTGGTGCCAAAGTAGAGACAATTTTACACAAGACTTCCACTCCGTGGTTTCATATATCAGCATCACACATATATCCTGATTTTAAAATCAGGAAAGACTGATACTAACGTCAAGTAATTTATGATATAAAAGCTACATAAGACAGAGTGTTTGAATAAAATACAATTCACTATTCTTGTCTTCGTGGCATAGTTACAGTCCAGCATCAACAACAAACAACAAATAACAACAAACCAGTTCATATCATCATTCTTTACCTGTCAGAAGAAGGAAGGTTGTGATTGTCAATTCAAGTAGAGATGTCAGTTTGTTTGCTGCCATACTGAGTTTGAAGCCTTTCTTTTCTGTGAGTGTATCCTGTCTAAAGGGAAGAGATTGTCTGTCTTAAATATAACCAGCCCCTCTTGTGCAATGTCACCTCCTCTGACCAGTAGTAAAAAAAACCAAAAACTATTTTTGCTGTTCAGTTCAACCACCCACTAAAGATTTTGTAATTCAGCAGGGCATGTGTCATTTTTCAGTAAGCAACATCACATCTCAACATGTGTATGAAAATCCTCACGTATTACAACACAAGTTCCCCATTCAGGAATCAGTATAGTAAACACAGAAATGCATTTGTGTAAATAAAGGAAGTAATGACTATATTTGTAACAGTGACACCTTATTTGAGTATTCAAGTCATCTAGATTTGAATTGAACATTTATTCACTTATTGACATTCATTCATTTAGCAGATGCGTTTATCCAGAGTGACTTCTAAGAAAGCCAGAATACAGACCAAGCATACAGCCATTAAGCAGCTGTCTGTTACATAAGTGTGCAACCACTAAGTTCAGTATTAGATCAGATACAAATGCAAGACTGTTGAAGGGAGATAAGAGAGCGGATTACACGTGTGTCAAAGGCTCCCATCATATAAACTGTCAGGTTCTCTACCTCCAGCAACAGGTATTATAATTAAGTGCTTGGTAGTACCAGCTATAGAGGGAAGGAAATCCACATCATAAAAAGTCAGTGCACACAGGACAGTATAGACATCAGGATAGACTGATAGTAATAGTAAGGTAGTGCTATGAGGTATACATCATAGAATGAGGAGTATTGAGTAGATAGGGGTCAGGTATAGTAATAGTAAGGTAGTGCTATGAGGTAAACATCATAGAATGAGGAGTATTGAGTAGATAGGGGTCAGGTATAGTAATAGTAAGGTAGTGCTATGAGGTATACATCATAGAATGAGGAGTATTGAGTAGATAGGGGTCAGGTATAGTAATAGTAAGGCAGTGCTATGAGGTATACATCATAGAATGAGGAGTATTGAGTAGATAGGGGTCAGGTATAGTAATAGTAAGGCAGTGCTATGAGGTAAACATCATAGAATGAGGAGTATTGAGTAGATAGGGGTCAGGTATAGTAATAGTAAGGCAGTGCTATGAGTTATACATCATAGAATGAGGAGTATTGAGTAGATAGGGGTCAGGTATAGTAATAGTAACGTAGTGCTATGAGGTATACATCATAGAATGAGGAGTATTGAGTAGATAGGGGTCAGGTATAGTAATAGTAACGTAGTGCTATGAGGTATACATCATAGAATGAGGAGTATTGAGTAGATAGGGGTCAGGTATAGTAATAGTAAGGTAATGTTATGAGGTATACATCATAGAATGAGGAGTACTGAGTAGATAGGGGTCAGGTATAGTAATAGTAAGGCAGTGCTATGAGTTATACATCATAGAATGAGGAGTATTGAGTAGATAGGGGTCAGGTATAGTAATAGTAACGTAGTGCTATGAGGTATACATCATAGAATGAGGAGTATTGAGTAGATAGGGGTCAGGTATAGTAATAGTAAGGTAGTGCTATGAGGTATACATCATAGAATGAGGAGTATTGAGTAGATAGGGGTCAGGTATAGTAATAGTAAGGCAGTGCTATGAGGTAAACATCATAGAATGAGGATTATTGAGTAGATAGGGGTCAGGTATAGTAATAGTAAGGCAGTGCTATGAGGTAAACATCATAGAATGAGGAGTATTGAGTAGATAGGGGTCAGGTATAGTAATAGTAAGGCAGTGCTATGAGGTAAACATCATAGAATGAGGAGTATTGAGTAGATAGGGGTCAGGTACAGTAATAGTAAGGCAGTGCTATGAGGTATACATCATAGAATGAGGAGTATTGAGTAGATAGGGGTCAGGTATAGTAATAGTAAGGCAGTGCTATGAGGTATATATCATAGAATGAAGAGTATTGAGTAGATAGGGGTCAGGTATAGTAATAGTAAGGCAGTGCTATGAGGTATACATCATAGAATGAGGAGTATTGAGTAGATAGGGGTCAGGTATAGTAATAGTAAGGCAGTGCTATGAGGTAAACATCATAGAATGAGGAGTATTGAGTAGATAGGGGTCAGGTATAGTAATAGTAAGGCAGTGCTATGAGGTATATATCATAGAATGAGGAGTATTGAGTAGATAGGGGTCAGGTATAGTAATAGTAAGGCAGTGCTATGAGGTATACATCATAGAATGAGGAGTACTGAGTAGATAGGGTGTATTGAGTAGATAGGGGTCAGGTATAGAAGGCCGGATTGTTAGTGGCCGGGGAGGTGAGGCTTTCACGGAGAAGCCTTCAGGTGCTTTTTGAAAACTCAGAGGGAGTCAGTTGACTGGATGGAATCAGACGACTCATTCCACCACTGAGGAAACACGCATGGAAGGAGGTCCATTTGGTGAGTCTCTGCTGCGGGATCACAGAATCACCAAATGCTGTTACCTCGTGGACCGTGGCAGGTGGGATAGGACATAGGTCCTTATAAGGGACCAGACGCATGTAGGCTGGATTCTACTGGTTGATCTGAAAGCATCAGGGTCTTAAACTTGATGTGGGCAAATACAGGGAGTCAGTGTCTAAAGCAGTATGGAATATATGATAATATTATGTCAAGCCTAAATATCCATAAATAATGAATACTGATAGTTTATTCATGACAAATACAAATACAATAAAAAAAGATACAATACAATAAAAGCTCTTGCTTATCATTTACAATATTTAAGTTTGATTTTTGCACTGGAACATACAACCATAAACCAGATAGGTGTATTTTGACTGAACTCATGTTTAATATCATATTAATCCCCAAGCAACCTTAGAGTAGAGACACTGATATCATTTTTTGTAATTGATGTTGCAATGTTTGTTTATTGGGTAAAACCATTCAAACATGATGCATCATTCTCATGCATTATCATCAGTATACACAAGAGGGCGCTGTTGTAAAACCCATTCTTCTCTAATCACTGTGATGAAATGAGAGCTTGTTTTATCACTGCCCTCTTCTGCTGTGACTCCTCCACTTTTCCACACTCTTTTCTGACAGGAGGGATTTTTCTACCATCTCTGACTGGATGTATGGAATAATGGAGCGATAAATCTAAGATCATATCTGATAAAAATAATGATTGATATCATTCTTACTATTTACACTCACTCACTCACTCACTCACTATCTAAGCTGCTTATCCTGATTAGGGTCACAGGGGGTGCTGGAGTCTATCCCAGCACTCATAGGGCAAAAGGCAGGGAAACACCCTGGACAGGTCACCAGTCCATCACAGGGCAGACACACAGACAAACACACTCACACACACATTCATACCTAGGGGCAATTTAGTGTCTCCAATTCACCTAACCTGCATGTCTTTGGACTGTAGGAGGAAACCTATGCAGACACGGGGAGAACATGTAAACTCCACACAGAAAGTTCTACACCTGTGTCACAGAAATTTTGTTAAAATCAATTAAAAATAAAAGCGAGTTGAAGCTTAATTCGTGTAACGACCTTGTCTCCGCCCCTCTCTGCTCCAACCATTCAGTGTTCAGCGTTGTCTTCTGATCACCAATCTGATCAGTTCTATCATTCAGTCATTGTATCCGTCTGGTTCTGTTGATCAAACCCAGTCTTCTGTTTGGTTCACAGTTCACTGCTTTTCCTTTCTGAAGACTTATCCTCATCTGACCAATCATACGTCGGCTTTTCCCTCTGACCAATCATACGTTGTCTTTTCCCTCTGTTCTGTACGTTCTGAAAGATCAAACATTTACCAGCATCAGGATCAAATATAAACATTTTTTTTATGTGTAAGGGTTAAATCTAGTCTGAGTTAGCAGATCTTCCACTGCCCTGCACATGTCTGAGCCATTGGAGGCTTGTTAAGGATTCTCTGTTGGTCTAATCTCTCAGTTCTTGTCTTGAAGTTCCAAGACTTCAGAGAGGAGATGAAAAAAAAAGATGTCGACTGATCTGTTCACTCTTTGGTCAAAATGTAAAACGTTTAAAAATCCCCCAGAAAGTCAAACCCAACCAAAGCCCTGAGTAAAGAGTCATGTCACTGCATCATCATCACTGTGTGTCTCTCACCCTGATCCTGGTGGATCCTCCTCTTTACATAAACAGCAGCTCCAATGACCACAGGCAGCACCATCAGGATGGAGAAGATGGTTAATCTGACAATCGACTCTGTAACACACACATTCACACACACACACACACACACACATTCACACACACACACACACACACACACACACACACACAGCTCAGAGTTAGACCAAGCATTTATTCGCTCATAAGAAGTGAAGGTTCTCAGATCAAAAATCTATCCAGAAGAGTTCATGTTATATACTCAGTAAATGAAGAAGAAAAAAAACCCATCAAGAGTGAACTGTTACCTGTGGAAAGTGATGTTCTGACTGAGGGAGAAAAGAGAAGCAGAATCACACACTTTGGTATTAGGGGAGGGCAAGGCTGAAACGGTAGGTCGCTGCTGATTGGTCGCTTTGAGAAACTCAGATTTACACAATTCAGACTCAACATCAGCATCAGAGCAACATTCAGATCATTATCACCAGTGAGAGACTCTACCGGCCGTATTTAACACTGAAGATAAAGACTTTATCAGCCGTGTTTAACACTGAAGATAAAGACTCTATCAGCCGTGTTTAACACTGAAGACTCTGTCAGCCATGTTTAACACTGAAAATAAAGACTCTATCAGCCGTGTTTAACACTGAAGATAAAGACTCTATCAGCCATGTTTAACACTGAAGATAAAGACTCTATCAGCCGTGTTCAACACTGAAGACTCTATCAGCCGTGTTTAACACTGAAGATAAAGACTCTATCAGCCGTGTTTAACACTGAAGACTCTATCAGCCGTGTTCAACACTGAAGATAAAGATTCTATCAGCCGTGTTCAACACTGAAAACTCTATCAGCCGTGTTTAACACCGAAGATAAAGACTCTATCAGCCGTGTTTAACACTGAAGACTCTATCAGCCGTGTTCAACACTGAAGATAAAGACTCTATCAGCCGTGTTCAACACTGAAGACTCTATCAGCCGTGTTTAACACTGAAGATAAAGACTCTATCGGCCGTGTTTAACACTGAAGATAAAGACACTATCGGCCGTGTTTAACACTGAAGTTAAAGACTCTATCAGCCGTGTTCAACACTGAAGATAAAGACTCTATCAGCCGTGTTTAACACCGAAGATAAAGACTCTATCAGCCGTGTTTAACACTGAAGACTCTATCGGCCATGTTTAACACTGAAGATAAAGACTCTATCGGCCGTGTTCAACACTGAAGATAAAGACTCTATCAGCCGTGTTCAACACTGAAGATAAAGACTCTATCAGCCGTGTTTAACACTGAAGTTAAAGACTCTATCGGCCGTGTTTAACACTGAAGTGAAGGTGGTCTTGCTGGTCATGTTACCTCCCTGTGATGGTGGTACTGTGACAGCTGTCATCTTAAAGGGGGTGATTCTCTCAGGCATGTCACCAGTAAACGGGAGCATTGAACCTGGGGACAAGAGAATTTCTGCCTTATGAATAGATGGACTTCACATTCTGCATCTTATTATTTCAAATATTGAAGTAACATGTCATCCGGTGTCTTCATATACTATAACACAGTATGGATCACATACATTTAAGCCATTGAAGAGAAAAGTTAATAAATGTTTGTGTTTTTTTTTCATGTGGTTTCTGTTTGGAATGCCATATGTTTGTATGTTTAGTGTATGTTTTTAAATGTTAAATTGACCCTCAGAGAGTGAGGGAAAGAGAGGAAAGGTTTGGTTTCTCTGTAAACACTGACACCAAACTTGTTCTGATTCTTCTCTCTCCACACGTCAATTATGTCAAAACACGTCAATTATGTCAAAACATGTCAATTATGTCAAAACATGCAAATGATGTAAAATAGTGAAACTATCTCCATACAACATCAACATTTAGACCACAGAGTCAGTGTGAACATATCACAAACATCAACACACGTTTAGACCACAGAGTCAGTGTGAACATAACACAAACAGAAACGCACATTTAGACCACAGAGTCAGTGTGAACATAACACAAACATAAATGCACATTTAGACCACAGAGTCAGTGTGAACATATCACAAACATAAATGAACATTTAGACCACAGAGTCAGTGTGAACATAGCACAAACATAAATGAACATTTAGACCACAGAGTCAGTGTGAACATAGCACAAACATAAATGCACATTTAGACCACAGAGTCAGTGTGAACATAGCACAAACATAAATGCACATTTAGATTACAGAGTCAGTGTGAACATAACACAAACATAAATGCACATTTAGACCACAGAGTCAGTGTGAACATAGCACAAACAGAAACACAAACATATTTTGTATAACTATATTTTGCATAACTATATTTTATTTTAATTTCTCAGCTATCGATGGTTTAAGGCACGATGAAGGTGATGTGTTGTGTCTTACTTGGCCATTTGGTGATGTAACTGACTGAGGTTTTAACATTATTTCCCTCTTTCAGTTGACATGTCCACTTCCTGTTGTTGTCTTGATCCTGGAGCCTCACAGACAGAGTGAGGAGACAGTTATTTGGCTCTGACCTGACTATGAATCTGGAGTCTGTCTGTAGATCAGTTCCTCTGTCATTCACCCAGATCAGTATTACTTTATCAGGACTGAAGAAGTGTTGACAGTCTGTAGAGTCAGTGTTCAGGTGACAGTAGAGAGTCAGAGTGCTTCCAGACTCTGCCCCAGTCTCTGCTGTGTGTGACTGGGACACTACAGCAGAGATGAGACCAACACGAGTTATAGACCAGTTTACACTGGACAGTTTTATCATGTGTGATTTAAAGGTGATTACATTACACTATAGTAGAGATTTATTCCAATGAGGTAACAGCTGAAGAGTGAAATACAGTAAAAGTTCTGCTCGCGTGTTAAGATGATGATGATGATGATGATGATGATGATGATGATGATGATCTGTGTTTACACAGTAAGTATTATGATTACATTAATCACACAGGAAACACTCACTCTCTAGAACACACAGATAGACACAGGAACGTCTACAGGCTGTGACACGCTGAGTCAGGGCCCTGCTTAGCACAGACCTAACGTCTACAGGCTGTGACACGCTGGCCCTGCTTAGCACAGACCTAACGTCTACAGGCTGTGACACGCCGGCCCTGCTTAGCACAGACCTAACGTCTACAGGCTGTGACACGCTGGCCCTGCTTAGCACAGACCTAACGTCTACAGGCTGTGACACGCTGGCCCTGCTTAGCACAGACCTAACGTCCACAGGCTGAGACACGCTGAGTCAGGGCCCTGCTTAGCACAGACCTAACGTCTACAGGCTGAGACACGCTGAGTCAGGGCCCTGCTTAGCACAGACCTAACGTCTACAGGCTGTGACACGCTGGCCCTGCTTAGCACAGACCTAACGTCTACAGGCTGAGACACGCTGAGTCAGGGCCCTGCTTAGCACAGACCTAACGTCTACAGACTGAGACACGCTGAGTCAGGGCCCTGCTTAGCACAGACCTAACGTCTACAGGCTGAGACACGCTGAGTCAGGGCCCTGCTTAGCACAGACCTAACGTCTACAGGCTGAGACACGCTGAGTCAGGGCCCTGCTTAGCACAGACCTAACGTCTACAGGCTGAGACACGCTGAGTCAAGGCCCTGCTTAGCACAGACCTAACGTCTACAGGCTGAGACACGCTGAGTCAGGGCCCTGCTTAGCACAGACCTAACGTCTACAGGCTGTGACACGCTGAGTCAGGGCCCTGCTTAGCACAGACCTAACGTCTACAGGCTGAGACACGCTGAGTCAGGGCCCTGCTTAGCACAGACCTAACGTCTACAGGCTGTGACACAGCAGAGACTGGTCTTGCATCTGGGCTCCAGGGTTGAAAAGCCGGCTGTGTGACACATGCTAACGCTGAGCAGAATCACACTGGGAGGAGGACATGTGTCCAGTGTCTCTCTCTTCTCCACTGGGAGGAGGACATGTGTCCAGTGTCTCTGTCTCTTCTCCACTGGGAGGAGGACATGTGTCCAGTGTCTCTCTCTTCTCCACTGGGAGGAGGACATGTGTCCAGTGTCTCTCTCTCTTCTCCACTGGGAGGAGGACATGTGTCCAGTGTCTCTCTCTCTTCTCCACTGGGAGGAGGACATGTGTTCAGTGTCTCTCTCTTCTCCACTGGGAGGAGGACATGTGTCCAGTGTCTCTCTCTCTTCTCCACTGGGAGGAGGACATGTGTCCAGTGTCTCTCTCTCTTCTCCACTGGCTTTATCATGACCACTCTGGATCAGATATTTATATGTAAAAAATGTAAATCTCTCAGATCACACACACAGTGAACAGGTCCTCTGCATTTAACCCATCCAACACACCAGTAGTGAACACAAACACACATTTCTTGCACCCGGAAGGCATTGGGGTTAAGCGCCTTGCCCACACAGCAGTGGATGTCGGCCCTGGGAATCAAGCCGGCAACCCTTTGGTCACAAGCCCAGGTCTCTAACCACTAGACCACAGCTGCCCCACAGTTATTAAGTCTGTATGCCATGGTACTGAGAGGCGTGTAAACGGTGCTGTCCTTCAGACATGTGATGTCACTGAACAGCACTACAGACTGTGACCAGCACAAACATCAGAGAAAGTCAGATGGGACTTTCCTCAAAAGCTCATTACATTAAATCTAATGAAGCTGAAAAGGGATCTTCCTAAGGGACTCGTTTAGTTAGAAACAACAAAAAAACAAACCTTGTCTCTGATTTCCCCTAATCCTCCCACATCGGGACCTTCAACAGTCACATCCTTAACCATTCACTTCCTCTCTCTGTCAACAGTCACATCCTTAACCATTCACTTCCTCTCTCTGTCTCCCAGGCAGCTTCTTCAGTGATCTCCTCATATTCTAACCTGAAACCTCATTAAATCAGGACAAAGAATCAAACAATTCTCTGACAGTTACATATTCAGATTAGACCAAGAGCCAGTCTGTACATGGAGACCGGAGACACTGTTCTACATTATTCTTTTATATGGAACTAGGGCTGTGTGGCATCACGCCACAAGATTATATTACAAGCATTTACTAGTCTATAGCAGTCTCACACATGACTGTTTATTTACTAGTCTATATCAGTCTCACACATGACTGTTCATTTACTAGTTTATCAGTCTCACACATGACTATTTATTTACTAGTCTATATCAGTCTCACACATGACTGTTTATTTACTAGTCTATATCAGTCTCACACATGACTGTTCATTTACTAGTCTATCAGTCTCACACATGACTGTTCATTTACTAGTCTATCAGTCTCACACATGACTATTTATTTACTAGTCTATCAGTCTCACACATGACTGTTCATTTACTAGTCTATCAGTCTACATCAGTCTCACACATGACTGTTCATTTACTAGTCTATCAGTCTCTCATGACTGTTCATTTACTAGTCTATCAGTCTCACACATGACTGTTCATTTACTAGTCTATCAGTCTCACACATGACTGTTCATTTACTAGTCTATCAGTCTCACACATGACTGTTCATTTACTAGTCTATATCAGTCTCACACATGACTATTTATTTACTAGTCTATCAGTCTCACACATGACTGTTTATTTACTAGTTTATCAGTCTCACACATGACTGTTCATTTACTAGTCTATATCAGTCTCACACATGACTCTTCATTTACTAGTCTATTATTCTATATCAGTCTAACACATGACTGTTCATTTACTAGTCTATATCAGTCTCACACGACTGTTCATTTACTAGTCTATTATTCTATATCAGTCTAACACATGACTGTTCATTTACTAGTCTATTACTACATCAGTCTCACACATGACTGTTCATTTACTAGTCTATCAGTCTCACACATGACTCTTCATTTACTAGTCTATTAGTCTATATCAGTCTAACACATGAATGTTCTGTGTTTGATTAGAGACAATACTGATGGTTATACATTCTGAGCAATATTATAATGTATGATAATTCATATATTATTGTATATGATAATTATATGATAATAACGATAGGCTATTGCAAAAACCTAAGCCAGGTCAGTGATTCAGGGCAGTCATTCATACTTGTCACAACCTGCACCGCCATTTTGGACTTTTGGTTTGACATGTCTTTGTGCTCCTGTTCTCTGTCTGTCTCCGCCCCTCACCTGTACCTGTTTGTCTAATTATTACCTTGTTAATTTCAACCAATCCTGTGTTGCCCTGTTCAGTTCTTCTTCTATTTAAGTCCTAGTGTTTTCCTTGTCCTTGGTCTATCGTTGTTTGTGTTTTAGAGCACTCTGTCATGCTGCACCTTTTGTTATCGGCTTTTATTAGTTTGCACTTGTATTTTTATCCTCATTTTAAGTAAAGTCTTCTGTTTATCACCGTCAAACATCGTGTCTTGCACTTGGGTCCTGCACCACACCACCAGCCGTGACAGAACGATAGACCCAACAAGGACCCAGCAGGCACTTTTGTCTCCCGGGCAGAGACGGTTCCAGCTCCTGACCTGGGTGCGGCGGGGCTCCCTCTCTCGGTAGGTTCTCCAGCCCCTAACCCAGGGGGGGGAATTTTTTGGGGGGGGGGCTCCCAGCCCTAGACCCAGGCACCACATGGACTGTGGTGCTGGGCCCAACCATCTCTAGGGCTGTGTCTGCTCCTGGGTCTCCTGTCTCTGCCACCCTGAATCCCCTCAAGCCCCTTCTTCAAGCAGTGACTCCGAAGGCTCCATGGAGGGTGCGCTGCCCAGCGCGAGGAATGCGCTGCCCGGCGCACCATGGAGGATGCGCTGCCCAGCGCGAGGAATGCGCTGCCTGGCGCACCATGGAGGATGCGCTGTCCTGCCCTGTTCCTGAGGCCGCTTTCCCGGCCCTGGTCAGCTCCCATGCTGACGCCCTGTCCAGGTCAGCTCCCATGCTGACGCCCTGTCCAGGTCAGCTCCCATGCTGACGCCCTGTCCAGGTCAGCTCCCATGCTGACGCCCTGTCCTGGTCAGCTCCCATGCTGACGCCCTGTCCTGGTCAGCTCCCATGCTGACGCCCTGTCCTGTTCCCGAGGCCCTTTCCCCGAATCAGCTCAGCCCTCTAGCCGACGTCGAGGCTGTTTGAAGAGTCTGCTCCGTTCCTGTTCTTCTGCCGGTTTGGAAAGTCTGTTCCAGCCAACCCCTCACCTGCTCGGCCGCAGAGGGGGCCCGTCGGCTGCAGCACCTTCGGTCATCCCCTTGTGCGCCCCCCCACCCACCCGGTCTGTTCTGGACTTTGTTTTTCTTTTGGGCCGTCTGGGAGCCGCCCCTTAAGGGGGGGGCTCTGTCACAACCTGCACCGCCATTTTGGACTTTTGGTTTGACATGTCTTTGTGCTCCTGTTCTCTGTCTGTCTCCGCCCCTCACCTGTACCTGTTTGTCTAATTATTACCTTGTTAATTTCAACCAATCCTGTGTTGCCCTGTTCAGTTCTCCTTCTATTTAAGTCCTAGTGTTTTCCTTGTCCTTGGTCTATCGTTCTGTCACGCTGGTGGTGTAGTGCAGGACCCAAGTGCAAGACACGATGTTTGACGGTGATAAACAGAAGACTTTACTTAAAATGAGGATAAAAATACAAGTGCAAACTAATAAAAGCCGATAACAAAAGGTGCAGCATGACAGAGTGCTCTAAAACACAAACAACGATAGACCAAGGACAAGGAAAACACTAGGACTTAAATAGAAGGAGAACTGAACAGGGCAACACAGGATTGGTTGAAATTAACAAGGTAATAATTAGACAAACAGGTACAGGTGAGGGGCGGAGACAGACAGAGAACAGGAGCACAAAGACATGTCAAACCAAAAGTCCAAAATGGCGGTGCAGGTTGTGACAGTTTTTGATAAAGACATATTTTCTATGCTTGACTATGAGTGCTGGCCTGCTGCTAGGCAGGTATTGAATCTGTGTGTTTGATAAAGAGATATTTTCTATGCTTGACTATGAGTACTGGTCTGCTGATAGGCAGGTATTGAATCTGTGTGTTCATAAGGCTGTAACATGGAGAGATGTGTATTTGGTAAAATGTCCCAGTGCTGTAGATACCAGCACTCAGGGCCTCTTGTCCAATCAGATTCCTCAAATGGGACCAACTTTTGTATCATTTGAATTTGACTGTATTTGTCTCATTTATTCAATTAATTCATTCATTTGTTAGGGTCGTGTCTCTTTATAGTTTAATACAGCACTTTTAGTTTAATACAAGACTTTTGATTTTTAGTATCTCTGATCTAAGGCTGTTCTAAAGTGAATCTGAGATTATACATGTTTAACCGTTTCTTGCTTAGTTTCTGTACAAGAATAAAAATCAAAAAGTATTAGTTCTTATTTTACTTTATATCATTTTGGTTGATAGAGCAGAAACAGAAATACAGAAATTAAAATGGATCAGTCTGAGCGATGACTCAGAGATTCAGATGGGGTACAGTATGTAAGATATGTGCTGAAACGATTCCTTTAACGCAAATGTCCTTGTTAAGGAGGCTGGTCTCTGAATGGGGAACTTGTGTAGTGTTACATCAGCGCGAGGTTTAGCGGAACGGCAAAAAACTGTCGTTTGACTGGTCAGAGGAAGTGGCATCACTCGGGGAGAGCTGAGTATATTTAAAAGACCATCTCTTCACGAGACAGAATATGCATGAGAGAAAGATCAAATTCAGTACAGCAGCAAACAGACAGACACACACATGAGAGAGAGAGAGAGAGAGAGAGAGAGAGAGAGTTATGTAATTTTTCATGAGTTTCGAGTAAATTCTGGAGAAAAGCCAGAGAAAGCACTTACTCCATCATCTGTTTTTTTACGTTCAGCTCTCATCAACTGGCATTGATACAGCTCAAATTACCCAATAAGAGACAGAGAGAGAGAAAGAGAGAGAGAGAGAGAGAGAGAGAGAGAGAGAGAGAGAGATATTTATGTAATTTCTCATGAGTTTTGAGTAAATTCTGGAGAAAAGCCAGAGGAAACTCTTACTCCATCATCTGTGTTTTTTATGTTCAGTTCTCATCAACTGCTATTGATACAGTTCAAATCACCAAATAAAAGAGACAGACAGACAGAGAGAGAGAGAGAGAGAGAGAGAGAGAGAGAGAGAGATTGATTCAGTATGGGAGTAAACAGACAGACATCTCTACTTAAGTTGACAGTCAAAACCCTTCTCCTCCTGACAGGTAAAGAAGAATGATGTGAATTTGTTTGTTATTATATGGAATTGTATTACACATGGAATTTGGATTGGTATATGCGTAAAGACTGATATAAGGGTAATTTCTCATTTCTCCTTTTCTGTGGGGCCTTCTCGTTTATGACAAGCGGTGTGTTTTAGATTTTTTTTTTTTTTGGTAAGATCATTTCATATCTACAAGCTACTTTTTGTTAATGAAGAAATCTTGATTATCTGTGTTGATATCTGTCATGACTTTCTCGCAGGTGTCAGTGGACAGGTCACCGCTGTGTACTCCAGAGATGGAGATGATGTCACTCTGACCTGTCATAATGTGGTTAATCCTGACTGTTCCTCAACTACATGGATATTCAAACACCAGAGATCTACAGCTGTTCATTTGGTCACACTGGGGAAGATCAGTACAGAGAACAGTGAGATAACTGACAGACTGAGTCTGGGGTCTAACTGCTCTCTGAACATGAGGAAAGTCCGATTTTTTGATGCTGGACTCTACACTTGTCAGCAGTATCTGACTGAAAATGGACCACAGCTTAAAGATGATGCCCATGTGTATCTGCATGTTCTAGACAGTGAGTGTTTCCTGTCTGAGTAATGTGATTGTCGTCATCTAAACGCACACAGCACTTTCAAATCAGTCTTCACAGAAATAAATATCATCTGTGTCTTTCTCATCTCTGTTGTAGTTCATGTACAGGTCCGAAACACTGAGATGAAGTCTGGCAGCACTGTGACTCTCTACTGTTATTTGAACTCCGAGGATACAGAATGTCGACTTTTATTCAGTCCTGATAAAGTAAGACTGATCTGGGTGAATGACAGAGGAACTGATCTACAGACAGACTCCAGATTCACAATCAGATCACAGCCAAATAACTGTCACCTCACTCTGACTGTGAAACTCCAGGACCAAGACAACAACACGAAGTGGACGTGTCAAGTGAAAGAGGGAGATGATGTTAAAACCTCAGTCAGTTACATCACCACATGGCCAGGTAAGAAATGACACAACAACCTCATCATAGCCAAGTCCTACCAATAGACACTGTATTATCCAATCAGTCCTACCAATAGACACTGTATGATCCAATCAGTCCTACCAATAGACACTATATTTACCCAATCAGTCCTACCAACAGACACTGTATTATCCAATCAATCCTACCAATAGACACTGCATTTACCCTATCAGTCCTCCCAAAAGACTGTGTTATCCAATCAGTCCTACCAATAGACACTGTATTTAGCCAATCAGAGCTCTGAGCTTCCTCCCCATATTTGTGTTACATAAATTGTCACTTGTACTGATGTTATATTCTGAATCTGAAAAACAAAGATCCACTGTCAGCTTGAGAATCAGCTGTTGGTTAATCGGCCAGTGTGATCGAAAAGCCCTGTGGCACGTTGACGGCTGTATCATTGCATACAGCTTCGATACGTGTGATTATTCCGTAGTGTTGTACAGGTTAGTTCACTTTTCTTTGGTTCCATATAGTTGGTGAGTGAGAGAAGGAATGGTTTGAATTCCACCCTCACAGGAAACTAACCTCCAAGGGGGATCTGGTCTTCATTGGGATTGGTCGTTATCAACATGTGACCAAATGGTACGGAAGTTACTGCGCTAAAACGTCGAGCCTGGTGCCTGTTAGGCGTTAAGTCAGGTGTTTTTTTGTTGGTTTTTTTTTGCTTTTGTGTGTTGGTCCTGAACGCAGAGAGGCTTGCACCATATAAAGGGTCAAAGAGACAGAGGGGGAGGAAGAGAGGGTAAAAAGTCTCTCCTCCAATTGCCGCCCGACACTAGTAAACGTTGTTGGGGGTTTTTTTTTTTTTTCTTCTGAGCAGTCGTGTGTCACGGTGACTCCTCATGGCAGGGTGTGCATGTGTGGAGCGAGTGACCCCCCTACTCTTAAAATTTGTTATTCAGGAATCACAGCACAAATCAGGCAGAGTTCGGTACAAAGCTAGCGGACGCTCAGAGACAAACAAGGAACAAGCAAGTGCTGACACACAGGCAAAACAGAATCATATAAACAGGAAATTAGGCTCTGCAGCTCAGCAGAGTGAGAGATTTTGCACTAGGGTAAACCATGGTGTATACGTATTAGGCATGGACACGAGTACTCAAGTATCGAGTACTCGCAAGTGACGGCAATGATCGATCATGACAACACAATAAATGCCTGAATGAACATTCGTTGTATATACATATACATTTGTTGAATCTTGCAACCTCATGAATTACATTTTACACAACATAAATCCTTCCAGAAATGGAGGCATATCTTCATTTAAAAAAAAACAAAAAATCTTCTTTTGAAATGTTGTGATTGGTTACAGTGGCACTGGGGGCGGGAATTTACGGTCCACTGAGACCGAACAGATGTCAGTCGTTTCAGAGACTGTGGAGCAGGAGCATCTTCTAGGCCAAAGCTGTAGCGCTAGCTCTATAGCTCACAATGGCTCAGCGATGTGTAGAAACACTTCGACACAACTGAACAAAACACAGTTTAGTGCTAGTTATGCAGCGCAAAGCTGTCATACTACTGTACTACTGGTACAGCGCGCTATCACCTCGCACTTAAACACAAAATGTCGAGCAAAAACAAAGACGCTAGCCAGGCGCGAATAACGTCTTTTGCTACAGTCAAGACGTCTAGACGTACGTGCGACGTGCTTCCTGGCGATTACACTTGTTGCAGGATCGGTGCCTCTCCCGGAACACGGGTGCTTGAGCACTTGCTCATTTCTCTCTCTGTTGAGCGCCTGAGCTGTCAGTAGGACCAAAGTGCACGTCCCTAATATGTACTGTGCACTGAATGACTCACCAAACAAGGGCCAAACACGAGGGAGAATCCGATGAGGAACTGATTAAGGTGGTGAGGTTAGACACTAAAAGCTTGAAACAGGTGGAGACGCTGATGGAGGTGTCTCACGGGTAATGGTCTGTGTGATTTTGAATTCAGACACTACTTTCCTTAGGTCAATCCACGTTATGGAAATGTTATGTTAGAGATTGATCAATGACGCATCAACGCCGTAAGATCAAACAAAGTGACACATTAGAATGTCAGAATATATCTGCAGGTAAAATATGTGTGTGTGTGTGTGTGTGTGTGTGTGTGTGTGTGTGTGTATTAAAAGGGTGAACTGATTTTGTCTTATTCTCAAAAGTAGATTTACGATATAATGGCATTTTCTCCATGTTCATCCAATTTTTTTGTATTATCCATGTCAATATCTGTCATGATTTTCTCCCAGGTGTCAGTGGACAGGTCACCTCTGTGTACTCCAGAGATGGAGATGATGTCACTCTGACCTGTCATAATGTGATTAACACTGACTGTTCCTCAACTACATGGACATTCAAACACAGGAGTTCTACAGCTGTTCATTTGGTCACACTGGGGAACATCAGTACAGAGAACAGTGAGATAACTGACAGACTGAGTCTGGGGTCTAACTGCTCTCTGAACACGAGGAAAGTCCGATTTTTTGATGCTGGACTCTACACTTGTCAGCAGTATCTGACTGAAAATGGACCACAGCTTAAAGATGATGCCCATGTGTATCTGCATGTTCTAGATAGTGAGTGTCTCCTGTCTGAGTAATGTGACTGTCGTCATCTAAACACACACAGCACTTTCATATCAGTCTTCACAGAAATAAATATCATCTGTGTCTTTCTTATCTCTGTTGTAGTTCATGTACAGGTCCGAAACACTGAGATGAAGTCTGGCAGCACTGTGACTCTCTACTGTAATCTGAACTCTGGAGACACAAACTGTCCACATGTATTCCATCCTGTTAGAGTGAGACTGTTCTGGGTGAATGACAGAGGAACTGATCTACAGACAGACTCCAGATTCACAGTCATGTCAGAGCGAATTCACTGTTGCCTCACTCTGATTGTGAGGCTCCAGGACCATGACAACAACAGGAAGTGGACGTGTCAACTGAAAGAGGGAAATGATGTTAAAACCTCAGTCAGTTACATCTCCACATGGCCAGGTAAGAAATGACACAACAACCTCATCATAGCCAAGTCCTACTAATAGACACTGCATTTACCCAATCAGTCCTACCAACAGACACTGTATTATCCAATCAGTCCTACCAATAGACACTGTATTATCCAATCAGTCCTACCAACAGACACTGTATTATCCAATCAGTCCTACCAATAGACACTGTATTATCCAATCAGTCCTACCAATAGACACTGTATTATCCAATCAGTCCTACCAATAGACACTGTATTATCCAATCAGTCCTATCAACAGACACTGTATTATCCAATCAGTCCTACCAATAGACACTGTATTCAGAGGTCTCAGGTTTACCCCCATATTTGTGTTACATAAATTAACACTTGTACTGTTGTTATATTCTGAATCTGAAAAACACAGTGGATGTGAATTTGAATTTGTTTTCTGTTGTGAATTATATGTTATGACTTTTAAGACAGGTGGGCTTAGAGCACACTTTCAGGTTTTTCTGAGCAGAAACCAAAGACACATTATGTAATCTTTTATATGATCAGTATTATAGATATGAAAGACAGTCACCCAAATCAGAATTTTAGTATTGTGACTTAGGGCTGTAGTTAAGAGGAAAACTATAGTACTGTGACTCAGGGTTGTGGTTAAGAGGAGAACTATAGTACTGTGACTCAGGACTGTGGTTAAGAAGAGAACTTTAGTACTGTGACTCAGGGCTGTGGTTAATAGAGAACTATAGTACTGTGACTCAGGACTGTGGTTAAGAAGAGAACTTTAGTACTGTGACTCAGGGCTGTGGTTAAGAAGAGAACTGTAGTACTGTGACTCAGGAGGGCTGTGGTTAAGAAGAGAACTGTAGTACTGTGACTCAGGAGGGCTGTGGTTAAGAAGAGAACTATAGTACTGTGACTCAGGGCTGTGGTTAAGAAGAGAACTATAGTACTGTGACTCAGGGCTGTAGTTAAGAAGAGAACTTGAGTACTGTGACTCAGGGCTGTGGTTAATAGAGAACTATAGTACTGTGACTCAGGACTGTGGTTAAGAAGAGAACTTTAGTACTGTGACTCAGGGCTGTGGTTAAGAAGAGAACTGTAGTACTGTGACTCAGGAGGGCTGTGGTTAAGAAGAGAACTGTAGTACTGTGACTCAGGAGGGCTGTGGTTAAGAAGAGAACTATAGTACTGTGACTCAGGGCTGTGGTTAAGAAGAGAACTATAGCACTGTGACTCAGGGCTGTGGTTAAGAAGAGAACTGTAGTACTGTGACTCAGGAGGGCTGTGGTTAAGAAGAGAACTATAGTACTGTGACTCAGGGCTGTGGTTAATAGAGAACTATAGTACTGTGACTCAGGGCTGTGGTTAATAGAGAACTATAGTACTGTGACTCAGGACTGTGGTTAAGAAGAGAACTTTAGTACTGTGACTCAGGGCTGTAGTTAAGAAGAGAACTATAGTACTGTGACTCAGGAGGGCTGTGGTTAAGAAGAGAACTTGAGTACTGTGACTCAGGGCTGTGGATAGGAAGAGAACTATAGTACTGTGACTCAGGGCTGTAGTTAAGAAGAGAACTTGAGTACTGTGACTCAGAGCTGTGGTTAAGAAGAGAACTTGAGTACTGTGACTCAGGGCTGTGGTTAAGAAGAGAACTATAGTACTGTGACTCAGGGCTGTGGTTAAGAAGAGAACTATAGTACTGTGACTCAGGGCTGTGGACAGGAAGAGAACTATAGTACTGTGACTCAGGGCTGTAGTTAAGAAGAGAACTTTAGTACTGTGACTCAGGGCTGTGGTTAAGAAGAGAACTATAGTACTGTGACTCAGGAGGGCTGTGGTTAAGAAGAGAACTATAGTACTGTGACTCAGGGCTGTGGTTAAGAGGAGAACTATAGTACTGTGACTCAGGGCTGTGGTTAAGAGGAGAACTTTAGTACTGTGACTCAGGGCTGTGGTTAAGAAGAGAACTATAGTACTGTGACTCAGGAGGGCTGTGGTTAAGAAGAGAACTATAGTACTGTGACTCAGGGCTGTGGTTAAGGAGAGAGCTATAGTACTGTGACTCAGGACTGTGGATAAGAAGAGAACTTTAGTACTGTGACTCAGGGCTGTGGTTAAGAAGAGAACTATAGTACTGTGACTCAGGGCAGTGGTTAAGAAGAGAACCATAGGAATTTTTTTTTCTTATCTAGAAGGACAAAAGACTTACAATACTATTCCTGTACACCTTATTAATGTTAAAAACTGACAGGAAAATTAAAACATTTAATTTCTCACAGATCTCTTTTTGTTTTATCTCTCTGAGGGGTGCTTAATTTTGCCAGCTGTACTGCAAACAATACCTGTGATGTCTGTTGGCCTGGGGCTCAGGGTACTTGTTCAGAGGTACTCACTATGGTATGGGTCCAGCCTGGGGTTCCTGGTACATGGTACTGGCATAGAGGTTCTCAGTGGGTTATGGGTCCAGCCTGGGGTTCCTGGTACATGGTACTGGCATAGAGGTTCTCAGTGGGTTATGGGTCTGCTGCCGAGCTGACTCTCCTTTTGAGGGGAGAAAGCGTTGCCAGTCCTGGAGATGTCCAGTGGGGTAGTGAACCTCGGGTCCCTGGAGAGAACCTCAGCTCTGGACTGCCTGGGCACTGATGCTGAGTGTGTAAGGCAGCTCAGTTTGAATCAGTGGAGGAGAACTACCACTCATTCGACTCTTCTGTTGGTTTACCTCTCCTCAGACTCTCTCCTTTAACCCAGACTTGATTGATCTCTTGATGAGCCACCATCCGTGCCTCCTTAGGGGTTCCCATGGTTACTCCATATGCCACTGTTTATGTTTTGGTCGACCATGTGCCTGTTGTTGTTGCTGGTGCCTTAGTTGAGCAGTTGCTGTCCCTGAGTATGGTGCTGAAATGATGCCTCTTGGCCAGTGATTGGCATGGTGCTGATCCTCCAGGGCACTTGCTTTGCAGTATCGATTGTTCATATCCTTCAAGGTTCCGTTTTTTTGTTTGTTTGTTTGTTTGTTTTTTTTAACAAAAAGCAAAATGCTAGCCCAGTGAAATAATGTGAGCTTAATTAGCCCTAGATTAGCCCAAACCTCACACAGGGAGCATGTGATGATACAAGACTGAATGTGAAATCAAGACGATTCAACATCAGTTCTGTTGTCATAGATATAATTACCTTGTAATAGCACTTTTTTATTCATCCACCAGTGGTCCCAGCAATCACCAATTCACCAGAAAGAACCACCCAAGTGAGAATCCCAACTACTCCAGTATCACCATCAAAGCGAGGTACCTGACCAGTAAGAACATACTTATCTCAGTGTCAAACAAATTTCGGTCTGTATTTTGGTCCAGTTACTGGTTTGTATCATGGTTTGGCTTCAAAGTGAGCAGTCACTTTATTTAAGTAGAAGTACAAGTAAGTTTAAGTAGAAGTAGAGACTCATGGCAACAGCAAAATGTTGACTATCTGCCCTGAACTTTTTTAGATGTGTGAATGTGAATGTGTGAATTCTTCGACGTAAGAAAAACTAGTTCCTGCTTAGAGAAGTCTGATGAGATCTAATTTGTTTGTTTATGTTGATTCATATATTCCTGTATAAAGTATATTATTTTTGGTTTAAATAATGGCTTTGTTGTTATTTAAAACGATCAACAATGTTGTTGTAATAATCCGTTCAACTACGACATGCGCGCCCTGCATGGTTAGCCCAGTGAGAGATGAAAAGAATAAGAAACATTGTTTTTATTTCAAATTGTGATGAACATTATTCTTAATGATCAAAAGAGTGTGGGATGTTCTCTTATACTTAGAAAATGCATTCCCTGTGACTGGGCATCACAGCAGAATGTTTTAAAACAGTTTGTTTTATCCTGTTTAAAAATGGATGGTCTTTGATACATAGTTTGTAATGTTCAGTGTAAAATCATGACTACAGACCCAACCCTAATTCACAGGGATGTCCCGATCAAGTTTTTTTTTTGCCCTCAATCCTGATCCGAGTCATTTAATATTAAGTATCTGCTGATTTATCTGCTGATACCGAGTTCCTGATCCGATACTTGTATTTTCCTAGATAGTACAGTTGTATAGTGCACATTTCAAGTACATTAAAAGTATTAAAATCAGTTCAGTGAATATGCTTGACAAGTGAATAGCAATGCATTAAGAAAAAAATTGCCTGCATCCAAGCTATTCCTTCCATATATATATATATATATATATATATATATATATATATATATATATATATATATATATATTTTTTTTTTTTTTTTTTTTTAAAAACCTTGTAGGGCAGTGTCTGAAATGTAGTGTCGAGAGGGTAAAGCGTCCTGTGGCTCCAAAAAAACCCAAACAGCGAAAACCCGAGATACGTTCAATTAGCAAAGAAACTCGCGGACATTTTCAAACAGTGTTTCGTTTGCTTTGAGTTCACTGCAAACGTTTGTGAAGAATCACAATCAGTCTAAGGAGGTAGTTTTCGGCGAATAAACATGGACGCTGGACTAAGGGAGATGTGTGCCCAGATGGGAATTATACCAGAAAATATACGTAAGTGTTCGATTTTATTTAATCTCCTCACAGTAACTCAAGTGCACAGTAACTGTCAGTTTCGTTGATAGGCTACTTTTTCTGAAAAGGCCCTTTTTTGTATGCTGTCGTTATCAGTCTTTAGCGTTAGTTAAGCGACAGTATTGCTGTCTGTGGTCGTTAGTTTAGGCTAACTCGCATAAATCACATACAGCTGAAGCGTATGTGTTTCAGTTTTGGTACCTTGGTTGTTGTTGGTCGCCTTGAGGATTAATGAGTATGCTGACCTGAAAACGTTCAAATCGAAAAGTGAAAAGAAAACCCAGTCGTCTGGAACGTTCGCCTCAGTTTGCCGAATTTGAAAACACCTCTGTATTCGCTACCACAGCGATGGGTTGGTCATCCAAAGCGTTTTATTCAGTTACCTTCTTGGTAATCTTTTTGGCCTTGTGGCTTACTCGAGGAAATTTCTCTCTCCTTTTAAATGTATATCCTCCAGTGTGTGTTGCTTCGGAGCAGGCTTTGCCTGAGTCACCTGAGTGAACTCACTGTACTCCGTTGAGTGATTAGTTTTTAGGTGCCGAATCAGAGCGGTACTTGCCTATTGAACGCTACCACCACGCGAAATGCTCGCATTACAAACATTACAAGTGGCTGCTGGACTGCTTTCGTCTCCCAATTTAAAATATTTCCACTCTGCAGACATTTTAGCCACGTCCTACCACAAATTAGGCTCTCCGTTTACGACACATGTGTGACACCTGGCGTAAAACAAAGGATCGGGCTTAGGGTCGTGCTCAATAAAGCCGATACCGATCTGTTAAAAAAAATGCCTCGATACCAGTCTTTGAGATCGAATCGGAACATCCCTTCTAATTTGTCTTCGTCTTATTTCTGCTGTTGTCCAATCATCAGGGATGTCTGTGATAGAGATGTTGTTGTGTCGTCTGGCTGGTGCAGTCTCTGTTCTCCTGCTTGTGGTTGTTGTTCTGCTGTTGAACAACAGAAGAGTCAGTGAGTATTCAGACGGACAATAAGTCTTTCACTGTTTTAATGAGTGTTTAGTTGTGCTAGTTATTGTAGTTACACAGGAAAATAGATTCAAAATCAGATTATAAAATGACAAATATTGAAACACACATAACCAGCGTACTTAAGTGCCATGAAAAGAGTTTTCTGTTTGGTCACTTATGTGAAGCTGGTAGTTCTACACTGAGAGTAATAAGATATAAGAACATTTCAATGTATTCTCTATGCCATAGTAATAAGAAACATACCAACACCATTGATGCTGCTGTTTAACAAACAATAGACATTCTTCTGAAATGACTGTACAGTGTTGTTGGGTTGTGTTTCAGAGAATAGAATGAGAACTCAGAAACCCACAGTGAGTCATTCTCTATGTCTCTTACAATCACTGCTGAGTTAACAATTGCCGAAATAATTATTACTTTAATAATGTATATGCAATGCAGTTACTCAAATCCTTTCTAATATTTATATGCACCACATTTGTGGTGGTGTTGATCTGTTTAACACTATGTATTTCCTCCTCTCTGTGGTTTGTCTGTAGGATGAAAGTGCAGATGCTGTCACCTATGAGACTATCAGTCAGTCTGTTCATTTACCCTCCACTCACATCACTGTGAGTCACTCACATTTAACATGACACAAACACATAGTGATAGAAAATATAAATAAAATTTTTTTACCTTTTTTAAAGTTGTTGGTATTCATTGCCTTACAAATGAATCTTAGTGATTCTGCTTTAGAATCTGATTTAACTTAGTTTTTTTCTATCCATTCAGGAATAAAGACAGAAAAGGAGACCCATGCTGAAGTTTCACAGACAGCCTGATAAAACAACAACATGATTTATCATCAACACTGCTCCTGTTCATTTCCATAATGTGAGAATGATTTTAGTCATTTCTGTTAATGTCCATCCTGTCACAGCAGCCTGTGGACACAGTGAGATCTTATCTCCTGTTCACTGTCAGGACAACAGGACAACAACAACAGGATGGAACAACAGCAACCAAGAGTCCAGCAACCTCTGTGTTTCAGTCACTAACAACAAATAAGCACAGGTTAATGACATGGTCACTGGAGCGCCCTCTAATGTATTTCAGTGGTATTACATGAGACTCTCTGAGTGTCCACTGTTTAGTGTTTGATGGTCACAGTTGCTTTTTTTCTGTTATATATAATGACTGGAAAAGTATTTTTTCTAATGTAAGGCTTGTCAAAGCTTAACTTTTCATAAGATTAAGAAAGTTATTTTCATTTTCAGTACTTTCTTAAAAATTTTACAAAGTTTTGTCTCTTTACGTGCTGAATTTTGCAGGAAACAGAAGAAGACAGTGATAATATGAGTTCTGATTTGGTGACAGTGATGAGTAATGAATGATTTATGGAATAGTGGTGAGAGCGCCCTCTACTGTATTTTGCTGAAAGATATTTTCCTATGATACCTCTGTGTTAGTCTGAGTCTTGTGATTGTGAAAGATCTTTTTAATCCTGTGTGAAATCCTGCTGTGTATCCAGTCTGTTTCTTGTCCTGTTCCTGTTCTGTGTGCCAGGCCTTGTACCCTAGTCTAGTCTGTGTTCAATAAAAGCCTTGTCTATTGCATATGCATCCAGTCTCTCACCCTATTCATGACAACTTCATATAAACACAACCCTCCAATCAAAACACAACTTAATACTGTATGGTCTCCTTAGCTAGTGTAACTTTAAAAAGTCAATTCTAAATAGAGTCAATATTAGTAGTTATTATTATTTAAGTATGATGGTTTGTAAATTATTAATATGAATATGTTCTATGGGCATTATATTGTCTGGATACAATATGATTATCAATTAATAAGTCATTATTGAGGGATTATTAGTATGAATATGTTCTATGGGTATTATTTTGTGTAGATACAGTATGATTATTAATGAATGAGTGATTTTTGAGGGATTATTAATATGAATATGTTCTATGGGTATTATTTTGTGTTGATACAGTGTGATTATTAATGAATAAGTGATTATTGAGGGATTATTAATATGAATATGTTCTATGGGTATTATATTGTGTTGATACAGTATGATTATTAATGAATGAGTGATTTTTGAGGGATTATTAATATGAATATGTTCTATGGGTATTATATTGTGTTGATACAGTATGATTATTAATGAATAAGTCATTATTGAGGGATTATTAATATGAATATGTTCTATGGGTATTATTTTGTGTTGATACAGTCTGATTATTAATGAATAAGTCATTATTTAGGGATTATTAATATGAATATGTTCTATGGGTATTATATTGTATTGATACAGTATGATTATTAATGAATGAGTGATTATTGAGGGATTATTAATATGAATATGTTCTATGGATATTATATTGTATTGATACAGAATGATTATTAATGAATGAGTGATTATTGAGGGATTATTAATATGAATATGTTCTATGGGCATTATATTGTCTGGATACAGTATGATTATTAATGAATGAGTGATTTTTGAGGGATTATTAATATGAATATGTTCTATGGGTATTATTTTGTGTTGATACAGTATGATTATTAATGAATAAGTGATTATTGAGGGATTATTAATATGAATATGTTCTATGGACATTATATTGTGTTGATACAGTATGATTATTAATGAATGAGTAATTATTGAGGGATTATTAATATATGTTCTATGGGTATTATTTTGTGTTGATACAGTATGATTATTAATGAATAAGTGATTATTGAGGGATTATTAATATGAATATGTTCTATGGGTATTATATTGTGTTGATACAGTATGATTATTAATGAATGAGTCATTATTGGGGGATTATTAATATGAATATGTTCTATGGGTATTATATTGTGTTGATACAGTGTGATTATTAATGAATGAGTCGTTATTGAGGGATTATTAATATATGTTCTATGGGTATTGTTTTGTGTTGATACAGTATGATCATTAATGAATGAGTGATTATTGAGGGATTATTAATATGAATATGTTCTATGGGTATTATATTGTGTTGATACAGTATGATTATTAATGAATAAGTGATTATTGAGGGATTATTAATATGAATATGTTCTATGGGTATTATTTTGTGTTGATACAGTCTGATTATTAATGAATAAGTGATTATTGAGGGATTATTAATATGAATATGTTCTATGGGTATTATATTGTCTGGATACAGTATGATTATTAATGAATAAGTCATTATTGAGGGATTATTAATGATGAGTGATTATTGAGGGATTATTAATATGAATATGTTCTATGGGTATTGTATTGATACAGTATGATTATTAATGAATGAGTGATTATTGAGGGATTATTAATATGAATATGTTCTATGGGTATTATATTGTATTGATACAGTATGATTATTAATGAATGAGTGATTATTGAGGGATTATTATTATATGTTCTATGGGTATTATTTTGTGTTGATACAGTATGATTATTAATGAATGAGTCATTATTGAGGGATTATTAGTATGAATATGTTCTATGGGTATTATTTTGTGTTGATACAGTATGATTATTAATGAATAAGTCATTATTGAGGGATTATTAATATGAATATGTTCTATGGGTATTATTTTGTGTTGATACAGTATGATTATTAATGAATAAGTGATTACTGAGGGATTATTAATATGATTATGTTCTATGGGTATTATTTTGTGTTAATACAGTATGATTATTAATGAATAAGTGATTATTGAGGGATTATTAATATGAATGTGTTCTATGGGTATTATTTTGTGTTGATACAGTATGATTATTAATGAATAAGTGATTATTGAGGGAGAGGTGAAGGGAAGAGATGAAAAGGGAATTAAGGGAAAGACAAAGAGAAAGTGGGAAACAAACTGAAGTCAAACAGCTCAGTGGAATTCTCCACAGCACCAGTACAAAATTCTAAAGAAAATTTATTTATTTGTTTGTTTGTTTGTTTGTTAACTGAGTATCAGCTAGGCATATGTGGTCTAAGATGAAGAAGAATCTGAAAAGATGAGATGTGTGTATAAGGACATGATGAATAGTGAGATGTTTGTGGTCAGAGATGAGACAGGTTATTTCTTATGTTTTATTTATTTGTTTTTATTTTATTTTTATTTTCAGAATTGAAGTTTTAAGTGTGAGTTTTAAGTGTAACTGAAGGTCTTGACGGTGCATTTGGCATTTCTCATATCCTCCATAGAAACAAAGAAAGACAAAAACACTGTTTGTGTTTACTTGACATAAATCCTGTTGTTACTGCCATATTAATGTCATGAAAAATACACTGAAGAAGTAGTTTTATGGAGATGTATCATATTTTTCACTATTTTCTCAGTTCATTTGAAGTCTTTTTCTTAGGTCATGCATATAGTCTGAACTGATAGAAAAATTCTGAATTTAAAGTCTGAGGATAAGTGTGAAAGTCTGTCTGACCACAAGAAGGCGATAAGAAACCAACTTTCAGTTTCGGTATAGTGATGAGTAATGAACAAATTATGAAAATTATGGCCCTTCGGTGTAAGTTACTGGTACTGCATGTGTATGGTCATATTCATAGTCATATTCATATACGGTACAGCATATGACAGACAGAGTTATGTTAATGGTACTTCATATTATGAATGATGTTCCCACTAAAGAAATATTCTTTACACACACACACACGCAAACACGCACCCGCACATGCACACACACACACACACACACACACACACCAATCTATCCTGGTGAGAGATGACTCATATGAGGCTCTGTTGTCATAAGTATAGTCATTATTTCCTTAATTCACAGTAATACATTTCTATGTTTAATACACTGAGTCCTTAATGGGGAACTTGTGTTGTGGAGGATTTTCATACACATGCTGGGATGTGATGTAACTGACTGAGAAATGACGTGTTTTATGAGCTGTAGGCCTGAAATGAAGAAAATTTGATTCTGTTAATACACATCACTCTACAACAGTTACCACAGTGGGGTCCATGATACATGCACTACTGAATTAGAAACTCTGCAGTGTGTGGTTTAACTGAAGACCAAAAAGGGTTGTGTTTGACTGGTCAGAGGAAGTGACATCACACAGGAAGGGCTGGTGAGGGTATCTTAAAGACAATCTCCTCACTTTAGACACAAGTGTACAAACAAGAGTGAGAGCGATTTCAAATTACCATGGCAACAAACAAACAGACAGCGCTACTGGAACTGTCAATCAAAACCCTCCTTCTTCTGACAGGTAAAGAAGAATAATGTCAGCTTGTCTGTCATTCTTTGTTATTGGTTGTTGGAGCTTTGTGTGTGTGTGTGTGTGTGTGTGTGTGTATTCTGTTCTTTGTTGGGAATGATGGAGTGGGATTGGCTGAAGAAAACAGGTAAGGATGTCATTTGATGCAGAGAAACTTTTCTTTACTGATGCTACAGGATGCTTACAAACAGGCTCTCTCACTGTTCTCTCACAAAGTATATAACGATTTCAAGTTTTTCATAATATGATGGGGGGGGGGGGGGTTGAATTGTTATGGTTGTGTTCTGGACTCTGCTGATGTGTAAATAGGAAAAATAATGTGATGTATAAGACAAGTGTTTAAAGCCAGTAGGAGGAAATGCCCAGATACATGATAAACACAAGAACCAAGAGTCACTGTGTTACTGCATGTAGTCATATAGGCCTACACACCTAAACACCTGAACTCAGTGGTATAACACAGTTCAGACAAATGTCATTTCTCAACACTGTGATCTTACTAAGTTATTTAACCAGTGATTAACTCAGACTGGTTCCTGTGGACAGCTTCAAACAAACAGTCTAACTGGGTGTGGATTTCTTACTGGTCCATGGCTGTCACAGTTTCCTCCCTTCACATAACTGGCATTGACCTTTAACCTGTTCCAGAATGACCTTTCCCATGATCTTTGACACGTGTGTTCCTTTGGTCCATATGAGCAAAAAGACAACTGATTTTTAAAAAAAAAAAAAAGATGTCAGATTAAAATTCAATTATTCATGTCATTTAATAGTTTTAAATCTGAAAAATACTACGCTAAATTCTATTGGACTGACTCTACTTTTTGAAAAGAGTATATTCTATTTTTATTCAAACTTAATGTTTCACAAATTTTTTAAACCACAAGATACTTGATTTTATAATCACAATTTCCTGACATTAGGATCATATCGTATGTAAGTCTTGATTCTATCAAACCATAGATCTCTAGTTCTGTGTGAAACTGTCTTGGTTCCTCTCTGTTTCTGTGACACATGCAGTGTGAAAGAGGTTAATTAGACAAACCATTGACACAACAGAGGGCCAGAAATTACTAACCACAGCCTAAGAGTAAAATATTTTCAAACTCTAATAACAAAATTAAAAAAAAGAAAAATTCTGTGCTGAAAAAGAATTCCTTGTATAACAATATGCACCAGTTCCTGGCATACAGGGTCCTCTGTGTTTCCATTAGTAATGTGAATGTGAGGATGTTGTGGTGAAAAACACACAGCACAGAAACATGGTAAGATATAAATATAGAGACTGAAAGAATGAGATCATCACCACAGCATCTCCACTTCCCTTTACCACACAAAGTTATCTCATGCGATATTTCTATTTGAGTATGTATGTATGTATGTATGTATGTATGTATGTATGTATGTATCTATCTATCTATCTATCTATCTATCTATCTATCTATCTATCTATCTATCTATCTATCTATCTATCTATCTATCACTTCTCTGTCAGTGTGGTTTTCTATCCTGTCTGATATTCCACTGACCAGCAGGGGACACAGGTCAAATATGTCAGCAGTAACTACACAGCCTGGTAGGAACAGTTGTCTGACAAACACACTGTAGATAAACAAACAAAACACAGTCTAAATCGCACAGTTAAAATGAACTCTCTCCCACGCTCCACAGAAAAGTCACTTCGGTCAAAGCCAAACTTCTGCAGGAAACGATGTTGTCATGATGTATGTGTTCCGTATGGCGCAATTCTTTGGCTGTGAGCGTGAGAACTGTTTGAGAGACAAATGAAGTCTGATTGTTTATGATGTCCATTTTAGTCGTTTCTGTGGTGCTTTGTCCTGTTTGCAAAAAGTTTGTTTTTGATTGTTTTTTTTAGACCAGCATCTCTTCCATTTTGATTTGTACATTTAGACATAACCTCACCTGACAGTGTTCTCTGTTTAATCAGACTGTCACTGACAAACTGGGACTTATCTGACTCTGGGAGTTATCTGAACGTGTCTACAGGATGTTAACATGGTGGATGTAGTACATTGGTGCTGTTGAAGTATTTGATTATAATGATACTGTGCCACTGCACAGAGAGGAAGTTACATACAACAGAGCAGGCTGAAGATGAGAGCGAGAGAGAGACACAGAGAGAGAGAGAGAGATAGAGAAAGAGAGAGAGAGAGGGAGAGAGAGAGAGAGAGAGAGAGGGAGAGAGAGAGAGAGAGAGAGAGAGAAAGAAAGAGAGAGAGAAAGAGGGAGAGAGACAGACAGAGAGAGAGAGACAGAGAGAGGGAGAGAGAGAGAGAGAGAGAGAGAGACAAGCTAACAGTCACAGCCTCCCTTCCTCTGACAGACTAAAGAATATGATGTGAACGTCTTTGTTGTTTGTTGTTATTTGTTGACTGTTGTTAGTGTTTAGAGTATTTTGTAGTAGAAAGATGAATTGGGCTCTGTTGTCATGAAAACACTAATGTGTGAATACAGACACTCTGTGTTTGTGTAACATTAATGTGAAGTGCAGTAGAGGGAGAGGAGAAATGGGGACAGACATTAAAAATAAATAAACATGTGACTGTGATCTGGGTTTGATAATCAGCACTCAGTCTGAGATCACACAGAGAACATTCATCACATTTATGATCATATGAAACTGTCACGTCCTCTTCTTCTACTGTCTCTGGTCACACCAATCAGAGTTCAGATTCTCAGAGTTTTTCAGAGTTTTATTCTCTTCACTGTTTAATTATCTCACACACACACACACATACACACACACACACACACACACACACACACAGCTGTTTCATTCAGTTTCCTCATTTCTCCCTGTGTATATATATACTATTTTACCACTGTTTTATTCTGTTCATTGTCTAGTTATCACACATACAGACACACACACACCTGTTTCATTCAGTTACCTCATTTTTCCCTGTGTCTATATATATCACTTGGATTCAGTTCTTTGTGAAATCTCTCTTGTGTACTGACCTTGTTCAGTGTAATCTCTATGATTCCTGGATTGCCTTTATATACCTGTTTTTGGTCTGGACTCTTTGCCTGTTTAAGGATTTGGATTAGGATTAAGATTTAATAAAGTACAGCTGCTCTGTACATCCACCCAGCCTCTCTGAGTTTTGTTGTTCTGTTGATTTAATAAAGGGCATGTTAATCACACTAACCAGGTGTGCTCAGCCAATCAGAAGTGTCACTGATGAGGTCAGTCAGGTAGGTAGAGCAGGGAAAGATGGAAAATGTGCAGAGCAGGGGTCCCCCAGGAGCAGGACTGAGAACCAGTGCTCTAGAGTCTGTGTTAGATTCAGTTACAGTTCAGATCTCAGTAAACAGTCATTATCTGTTATGACTTTCTCCCAGGTGTCAGTGGACAGGTCACCACTGTGTACTCCAGAGATGGAGAGGATGTCACTCTACCCTGTCATAATGTGGTTAACACTGACTGCTCCTTAACCACATGGCTATCAACAAGCCATGAAACTAAAGTGATCACAGTGGTCAGTCATGGTGAGAAGAGCACAGAGAACACAGAGAGAGCTGACAGACTGAGTCTGGGGTCTGACTGCTCTCTGAACATTAATAAAGTCACACCTCAGTATGCGGGAAGCTACGCCTGTCGACAGCACCAGAGTGATAATCAATCACTTCTTAAAAATGATACCCATGTGTATCTGCGTGTTCTACAGAGTGAGTGTTTCCTGTGTGATTAATGTGATCATAATGCTTTCAGTGTTATCATCATCATCATCATCTAAACACACACAACCCTTTTAAATCACTCTACATAAAATAACTGATGTAAACATGATTCTATGTAATCATTTGTGTCTTTCTCATCTCTGTTGTAGTGCCATCAAACATAACAAACACTGAGATGAAGTCAGGCAGCACTGTGACTCTCCACTGTCTCCTCTATGCTGAGAGGACAATGTGTGAATCTCAGCCACTGACTAATGGACTGAATCTGATCTGGGTGAATGAGGCAGGAACTGATCTCAGTGTAACAGACTCCAAATTAAAAATCTCACCCTCAAATTACTGCCACAGCACTCTGACTGTGAGACTCCAGGACCAAGACAACAACAGGAAGTGGACATGTCAACTGAAAGAGGAAAATGATGTTAAAACCTCAGTCAGTTACATCACCACATGGACAGGTAAGAAATGACCCATCACAACCATTTCATTATTACAGTCTACAAACAACACACACATGACATAACACACTGTAATCCTCAAGATCATAGTGTTGGTATGAGAAATGGACTGTATACACAGTGGATGTGAGTGTGTCTTCGTTCTTTATTTTAAATGTGTAAAATAAACCAGATCACACAACAGACAGAGAAATAGAGAGAAATGCTGTTGGTTTTAAGCCCATGTAAAAAACTCAGAGCCTGTTTGTTCTTTCTCTTATTGTTTGGGTAAACACAACTGAACAGTCAAAGTTTAACAGTGATACTGTGACTACTGAACAGTCAAAGTTTAACAGTGATACTGTGACTACTGAACAGTCAAAGTTTAACAGCAATACTGTGACTACTGAACAGTCAAAGTTTAACAGTAATACTGTGGCCACTGAACAGTCAAAGTTTAACAGTGATACTGTGACTACTGAACAGTCAAAGTTTAACAGTGATACTGTGACCACTGAACAGTCAAAGTTTAACAGTAATACTGTGGCCACTGAACAGTCAAAGTTTAACAGTGATACTGTGACTACTGAACAGTCAAAGTTTAACAGTGATAATGTGACCACTGAACAGTCAAAGTTTAACAGTGATACTGTGACCACTGAACAGTCAGAGTTTAACAGTAATACTGTGACCACTGAAAAGTCAAAGTTTAACAGCAATACTGTGACTACTGAATAGTCAAAGTTTAACAGTGATACTGTGACCACTGAACAGTCAAAGTTTAACAGTGATACTGTGAGTACTGAACAGTCAAAGTTTAACAGTAATACTGTGACTACTGAACAGTCAAAGTTTAACAGCGATACCGTGACCACTGAACAGTCAAAGTTTAACAGTAATACTGTGACTACTGAACAGTCAAAGTTTAACAGTGATACTGTGACCACTGAACAGTCAGAGTTTAACAGTGATACTGTGACCACTGAACAGTCAGAGTTTAACAGCAATACTGTGACTACTGAACAGTCAAAGTTTAACAGTGATAATGTGACCACTGAACAGTCAGAGTTTAACAGTGATACTGTGACCACTGAACAGTCAAAGTTTAACAGCAATACTGTGACTACTGAACAGTCAAAGTTTAACAGCAATACTGTGACTACTGAACAGTCAAAGTTTATCAGTGATACTGTGACCACTGAACAGTCAAAGTTTAACAGTGATACTGTGACTACTGAACAGTCAAAGTTTAACAGTGATACTGTGACTACTGAACAGTCTAAATTTAACAGCAATACTGTGACCACTGAACAGTCAAAGTTTAACAGTGATACTGTGACTACTGAACAGTCAAAGTTTAACAGTGATACTGTGACCACTGAACAGTCAGAGTTTAACAGTGATACTGTGACCACTGAACAGTCAGAGTTTAACAGCCATACTGTGACTACTGAACAGTCAAAGTTTAACAGTGATACTGTGACCACTGAACAGTCAAAGTTTAACAGTGATACTGTGACTACTGAACAGTCAAAGTTTAACAGTGATACTGTGACTACTGAACAGTCAATGTTTAACAGTGATACTGTGACTACTGAACAGTCAAAGTTTAACAGCAATACTGTGACTACTGAACAGTCAAAGTTTAACAGTGATACTGTGACCACTGAACAGTCAAAGTTTAACAGTGATACTGTGACTACTGAACAGTCAAAGTTTAACAGTAATACCGTGTCTGTGTCATTAGTCAAATTCTGTCTATTCTCTGTTTTCTCTCTATTTCACTGTTTAACTTGTGATAGAGACCTTCAGTTTCATTTAGTTAACATACATGTCTGATTATTTATTGTTAGTTGTAAAGAGACATTTTATAAGGAGATATTTAAATACATAACCTGAAGTTCATTTGAACTTTCTTTCTGGTGTGTAAAATCAGCTCCACCAGTTCACCTGAAAGAACTACCCAAAGTAAGATCTCATTCCCTCCAGTATCACCAACACAGCCAGGTACATGACCAGCAAGACCAGTCTGACCTCAGTGTTAAACACAGCTGGTAGAGTCTTTCACTGATGATAGTGATCTGAATCTCTCTGATGCTGCTCTTTACAGTAAAGTGGGTAAACCTGAGTTTCTGAGAGAGTCCAGTCAGGGCTGTTCTACAGTTCTGCTTTATTTCACATGAGCCTGATGTTTAATCTGGTAATAGACTTGCATTTAAGTAAGAATGAAATTCACTTGTATTATGTTTCAGTGTAAAGATACTATATAAACATTTGAAATGTTAAAATTATGATTTTAATTATTTATTCATTTATTTATGATTTCAACTTCAGTGTCACAGTAATGACGGTGTTATTAATGAGAAAAATGTTTCTGAGAAAATCTTCACATTTGATCTTTTACAGCTTCCACCAGTCTTCCACAAGGAAGCACCAGTATCACCAGTGCCACCAGTAAGACCGAGAGCACAGTTCAGCACAAGAACACAAATTTTCCAAAAATTCAAAACACCAAAAACTACATACATACGACAGTCACCGGAGTGTTAAAGACTGCCTGTAAAATAAAATATAGTATTAAAACCTAATACCGTGATATGTGAGGGTTCGCTCCACTATACGTGTCAGCGGTAGTGATAAAAACAGCCAAAGAAGGAACTCCTCTTTGTCATTTTATTCTGCCTTCACGGCATTCGCAAATAAACACACAATCCAAGAATTACTGCGACTGCACTTCAAACTCTCCAGCAGACTGAAGTTCTAACTGGGTTGACAAATCATATCTGCATGCTATTATCAAACATAGCACAGAGAACTAAAAGTGCTTGGGCTAATTAAGTGAGCTAGAATAAACTTAACGAGCAGAAGAGAAGTAAGAACTGTAAGTTCGAACTGGGTAATGGTGCGCAGTTCGCGAATGAGTCGTTCTTCTGGAACGACTGTTTTTAATGAGTGGTTCGTACCGGTTCCAATGCACAACTGAGTCGTTCTTTGTTTCCTTCTAATTCAGCTGCTCCCACTCAACTGCATGCAGTCGGTCGGAAACCTTTGGTCTCGCTTCACAGTGCGCACAGAAACGGACCACTCACTCGCTCACTATCTAAGCCGCTTATCCTGATTAGGGCTGCGGGGGGTGAGCGAACCAATGACAATTAATAAAGAGCAAAAAAGTGTGGACTAATGAGCCCCCAAAAATAGGTCGCAGTAACGTCCGGCTCTTAAAAAATAGGGAAGCTCGAAAACCCGAGTTCAAAAGCACAAGTTCGGACTTGGACAACTCGAGTTGGAAAACCCGAGTTGGAAAATTCGAGTTTGAAAGACACCCGAAAGACACCCGAAGACTTAACTCATGTTCTAGATCATTCTGTCGATTCAGTCATTCCAGTATCCCATAAGGCCTAGCTAGCAGATTCCGTTTTTCACAGTTCAGCTCGCTTTTGTGTAACAAAATAGAAACTGTTGTGTAGCAAGTAAATGCAAGGTATTGGTTTTATGTCACCGGATTAAAAATTTTATATTTGAAACGTTTTTTCCACAAGCAAAATAAAACTCTTTTTCTTTCTTTCTTTCAAAAAGTGCTAAGTATATGCACTTAATTGTATGATATACACGTTGGGGCTATACACGTTTATCGATACATTGATTCATTTTACTATTTTGAAATGTATGAAATCTTAAAAGAAAAAATGGTGGTCGTGCTGGATCTTGCACAACCACAAAATGAAATGAGAACAGAATGTTTTTTTGTTTTCCATTTTTAAAGGCACTTTTGTTTGCCCGATGGAAAACAGGGAGTTACGAGGCTTAAAGAGGCACAGGCTGTTGCATGATGAAATCCAAATGTATGTACGCTTTACTGCATATACTAATGCGGTCACGTGGTTTATTTTAAGTCATAAAATCCAGGCTGTGTCACAACCAAAAGTCGAACGTTTTGTCTAGGTCTATTTACATAACGGGCAAAATTCATTTTCAGTCACTGGATAGACTTTCATTCAAAACGGTAAAAAGTTCTTGCAAAACAACGAAATAAGAACAAAATAAGTTTATTACTTGGATAATCAAACAACATAAAATAGCTTAAATAAAATAATGGACATAAAATTGAATATCATATATAAATATGAATTTAGCGTGAGCTAAATGTAGACACGAAATAGATAAATATATCTAAGTATGTAAATTTACATGAATTTAAATATACAGGGAACATCAGCAAAGAAGACATAAGTAGCTTTACTGAAATTACGCATAGTCTGAGTAATTGTTTTATCAGTATTAGAATTGGACACAGCCTTTTGCATTCAGCGTAAAGCTTCAGCGCCCGCCGTGAGCGGAACAAACGAGGTGAGGAAACTGCGCTGGAAGTGCAAAAGTATCAAAACTCCAAAACCCGAAAAAAAAACCCTGTTCAGTTTCTGGAACCGTTCGAAAGCGTCGGTTCGCAAAAACGAGTCAAACTGCCCACCGCTGTAACTGGGGTACAGAAAGTGCAGACGTTCAAACTAATCAAAATGAGAAATGGAAATGAAAACACAGCCGCAGCCGCGAAATCTCACGTCTACACTTTGAAGTGAATGGGTGCGATGTTTGAAAACATTGTAAACTTGTAGAAACCAATAAAATAGAAAATAGAAAATAGTAATGAAGATTATAGTAGCATGGCTATATAGTAACTTTGAAAGCATTCACTTTATCAAGATAAGGTTGTTTTAATCTTACATATACTCTTTAAAAACAGTAGGGTAGTGTTATAGAGTTATAGTGTTTAATAACAGTGAGGTAGTGTTATGGAGTTATAGTGTTTAATAACAGTAAGGTAGTGTTATAGAGTTATAGTGTTTAATAACAGTAAGGTAGTGTTATAGAATTATAGTGTTTAAAAACACTAATGTGGTGTTATAGAGTTGTGATTAATAATGTTTCCCTTCTCCACATGCACTGGGGGAGATGTGTGGGTGTCTGTGCCCTGACTTGTCATTGTGGGAATAATGAAAGGAGGGAGAGCAATACCCCGAGCTCTATTTATAAATACAGTAAATCAGTAACTGTACATTTATAACACAGTACAAAAACTGTAAGCAGTGAAACTGCTGCCGGTAAAACGCAATAATTTTACATTTAAATTTGTGTGTGTGTGTGTGTGTGTGTGTGTTTGATAAAAGTATGGTAATGTTATAGAGATGCGTTTGATAACAGTAAGAGAATTCTATTTTATAAAGTTATAAATGCTTTATTGTTTTATCCTTGGACGTATTTTCGATCTCAGAAGCAAACAGTAGAAGTGTTTCTACTGATGGGACGACGGACACACAGTCCAAAGGACAGAATGATTCAACTCCAACCCCCCCAGACAACACATCCTCCCAGAGTAAGAACTGTTTCTATAGTGGAGAGTGAACAGAGTAAGAACTGTTTCTATAGTGGACAGTGAACAGAGTAAGAACTGTTTTCTATAGTGGAGAGTGAACAGAGTAAGAACTGTTTCTATAGTGGAGAGTGAACAGAGTAAGAACTGTTTCTATAGTGGAGAGTCAACAGAGTAAGAACTGTTTCTATAGTGGAGAGTCAACAGAGTAAGAACTGTTTCTATAGTGGAGAGTGAACAGAGTAAGAACTGTTTTCTATAGTGGAGAGTGAACAGAGTAAGAACTGTTTTCTATAGTGGAGAGTGAACAGAGTAAGAACTGTTTCTATAGTGGAGAGTGAACAGAGTAAGAACTGTTTTCTATAGTGGAGAGTGAACAGAGTAAGAACTGTTTTCTATAGTGGAGAGTGAACAGAGTAAGAACTGTTTCTATAGTGGAGAGTGAACAGAGTAAGAACTGTTTCTATAGTGGAGAGTGAACAGGGTAAGAACTGTTTTCTATAGTAGAGAGTGAACAGAGTAAGAACTGTTTCTGAGAACTGTAGCATTCTATGGTTCTCTCTCTTTTTTTTTTTTTTTAGTATGATTCCCTTGTTCTTCTTCTCTCTGTCTGTCCATCAGAGTTTGTCATCTATGCTGTGAGTGCTGGACTTGCTGTTTTAATCATTGTTTTGCTGTTTGTCATCATTAGACTCAGTGAGTATAATGATCTCTTTTCATGACTGAATGACTGATCTTTAGTCAGAGACTCTATCCAGTCAAACTCCTACTACTAATCAGAATTCAAAACACAACATATATAAATCCTCTGAATGTATTTATCAACAAATAAAGTCAAGAAATGAGAGCCAATATAATAATAATAACTGTATATAAAATATTTATTCATCTATAATTTATTCTGACACTGGGGAGATTGCTATTGCACTCATGTACTGACAAAAGCTTTTTAATTAGTGATATAGTATAGTTACATTGTTCTGTTTTATCTGCAATGGGAAAAGTAAGTCATCCCTAAAGTAAATGTACACTGGAGTCCACCAATCACAGCCATGGTTAAGATGAGATAAACCCGCCCCTAATGAGATTTTACTTTACTTCTATAGATTATATATGAACATTTATGAGTTGTAATATAATGTATATTTATAAGCAATCTTCTTACATGAAATCTTCATTTGAAATGTTTCTTGTTTTTTGGTCAAATCTGAAATGAGAGACTTTTCATTGTGAACTTTTGCACTCTGAGTATTTTAATCTGAAGTAACAGTAAAATCTTGTTGGATTGTATTTCAGAGAATGGAAAGAGAAATCAGAAACCCACAGTGAGTAATGTCCGTCATTTAGTTCATCACATAGGCAATAATCCATAACAAAGTATAATTTCTCTATGAGATATGAAGCAAAAAGTCCACAGATTCAAACGCAAACCCACACCACACTGAATCGTCATTCTAATGTGTACTACGTGTTAAAGAGAGTAAAGGTTTGTGATGATGTTGTTCTGTTGTAAAACTCTGTGTTTCCTCCTCTCTGTGGTTTGTGTGCAGAGTGAAAGTGCAGATGCTGTGACCTACACTACAATCAATTATTCTCTTCACGTGCCCTCTGTGGAAATCCATGTGAGTGTGAAATGAAACACTCCACACTTTTATTATCGCCTTCATCCTTTTAACTCAATAATATTTCAATTTTGTGCTATTACAGCTGTGTACTTACAGTTGGTGTGATTACTTGGAAACTGAACTGTTTGTAGAAGTGCATCACAACATGTTAGGAAAAAACATCAATATACACCAGACTCATCCACCTGCCATTTAATTAACAGATTCAATAATGTTTATCTAAAAAGTTTATTATTCTTATTATTTTAATTGCTTCACATTATGGAAAAAATATTCCTGAGACTCTGACCTATGCTAAAGTTTCTCCTCTCAGCAGAATTCCTGCCAAAACAGACAATGTGAGTGAAAACCAAGACTGTTTATGTTTACTTTCATCGATTAAAAAAAAACATTTCTCTCATGTTCATTCAGAGCCAGTCTGTGGACACAGTGACCTACTCCACTGTCAGAACAACAGGACAACAACAGCAGGATCACCATGACAACCCCAGTGACCAAGACCCCAGTCACCTCTACGCTGTTGTCAATAAGAGGAAATGAAAACAAACAGAAACATCAGATATGTGTAATCTCTTCACACTGGGGGCAATGGATAAATGGCTGTACTTCTGTATTACATGATGAAAAACAATAACGAGCATATATTGTTAAAAACATTTTTTTAATGTGGGATGTACCACACAATGACAGGCTACTGATAAAACGGATATCAATGTTACTTTTAGATCAGGGTTCCAATTTTAACCTACAAGCTGCCAAACGCCAAACAACTTATTCTTCAGTCAATACAGAGAAATGCAGATGAGTGTGATGGACGGTCTTCTGCTGACTGTCTCCTAAATCAAAACCCAGGATGTTGGCACCCAGCTTGTTAAAAGCAATGAACTTGCTCATTCTAAACTTACTTACACGCAAGAGAAGAGGCTGTTATTGTGTGTGTGTGTGTGTGTGTGTGTGTGTGTGTGTGTGTGTGTGTGTGTCTGTGTGTGTGTGTGTGTGTGTGTGTCTGTATGTGTGTGCATGTGTGTGTGTGTGTGTGTGTTGATGGATTATTTTGTGGGCTTCTGATGTCACAGTCTCTGTTCACGGGATTTTATTTTTTTTCCCCCCGTTATATAAATTTCTAACTTTTAGGCCTTCTCCTCTGACACTTTGTCATCTGTACTCCGTAGATTCTTGCCGCAATTGCGTTGTTCTGATTACTATGATTAATAAAGTTTTTATTGATTCATTCACATCAGTCCTCTCCCATGTGAGCCACTTTAATGTCTCCACGGGAAGCGACCAGGGTCCTTTCTGTGTGGAGTTTGCATGTTCTCCCTGTGTCTGCGTAGGTTTCCTCCCGAAAATCCAACGACATGCAGGTCAGGTGAACTGGAGATACTCAATTGCCCTTAGCTGTGAATAAGTGTGTGAATGTGTGTGTCTGTCCTGTGATGCTGAAATGCTGAGATAGGTACCAGTACCCCCCCGCAACCCTAATTAGGATAAGCAGCTTAGATAGTGAGTGAGCTTGTCGGAAAGAATTGTCATGTCGGCAGCTGCCCACAAGGTGGAGCTGCAGTCATATACTGCGCTGTGTACCTAAGGCAAGGCTTAAGCAATATTCAACATCTTAATACAGTGTGTGACAAAATAGGAAACCGAATGACTGCAATTTTCATTTAAAGAAAAAAAGAAAGAACGCATTCGTCGATGAGTTTATTTTCTGAGAAAGTGTGAGGCAATGGGGAACACTTTTTTGTGTGTACATGAGAAATGTCTGTGAGCTAGAATGCTATGGCAATGCAACTGAAAACGGGGGTTTGGTGTTTTAGGCACGCAGAGCCCTGGACCTAGCCATGCCGTCTAATTTTAAAACATTAAACTCCGAATAGTTCAGTGTTCCCATTACTTACAACTTCCCGCTTTACACGGTGTTTTCCCCATATTGCAGTTTACTGACCTGAGGACGATTAGGGTTTGTTTTTTTGTTTTTTTTATCACAAGTTCCTCATTTGAAGATCTTTTTTAAATTCCTGTTTCCTTCCCGTGCAGACAGATTAGACATGTTCCTCACTGAGTTTTTTTCCTCCTTCCTTTTAACCCAGAGCCATTTTCATCAGGAGGAAGTTTTAGCTGCAGGAATTCAGCAGTATGAAAATTAAATTTCATACGCTCCACCCTCCTACTTCTCAGAAACGTCAAACCTTTTTTTTTTACCTCTCATGTTCCTCAATGCGGACAGCCCCTGTTCCCAATCTTAATTCCCTGTCCTATCGTGACAAACACAGGAAGGTGAGGATTTGACTTTGCTTCCTTTCTCCAAAACACGCGGACTCAGCCAACGATTTCTTTTCACCGGGCGGCTTTACAAGGAAAGCACAGAGGCTCATGCGATATCGCTGGATTTGCTAGGATAAGCGCGTGGACGCTCGGGTCAGCAGAAGCGCGATGACGGGGAGAGTAATGAAACCTCTCAGTAGTTTGAGCAGGACGCCGCGGCCGTTCACACGGCTAATGTCAGGTCCAGTCAAATATTCTCTGTAATCTAAGACAAAACAGGAAACTGCAATTTTCATTCAAAGAAAAAAAGAAAGAACGCATTCGTCGATGCGTTCACACACACACGCACACGCACACACACACCTGCGGATGCACATATCCTCCTTCACACATTCATTTTCATATGTCTGCGTGTATGCATGACACGCACACATCCCTGTATCTACGTATCCATATATCTTTACATGAGCATATCAACATATATTCATAGAACTAAACAGTAATTCATACATGACGTGAACTGGAGGGTCAAGCAGAGGCCATCCTCTCCTCATTGGGGAAGTCTCAGGTGTGAGTCTGAGGTGCTTGTTCTCTATGGCAGACAAGGTCAAGCAGAGGCCATCCTCTCCTCATTGGGGAAGTCTCAGGTGTGAGTCTGAGGTGCTTGTTCTCTATGGCAGACAAGGTCAAGCAGAGGACATCCTCTCCTCATTGGGGAAGTCTCAGGTGTGAGTCTGAGGTGCTTGTTCTCTATGGCAGACAAGGACGTGGGTGCTTGTGGTGTTTGTTTTAGTCACAGTAACATCTTGTGCAGGAGCCTCTCCTCTCCTCTCTCCTCTTCTCCTCTCCTCTCTTCTCCTCTCCTCTCCTTCCACATCTGTAACCATCATTGAGCTTCAATAAAAGACGACCTCAACCAAATTCCAGCTCTGTGCCTTTTTCATTATTTTTACAAACACAAAGGCCCAACCTCAACCAAGCCGAAGGCAAGTCAATTCAGACCTTAGGCATCCCAAGAATAGCCAACCCTGTTATTTTTCAAGTTCCTGTGAAGGTTCTCTCTCCCTCTCCGCCTCAGTTCTTTTGCTCTTGACCTGAAGAATCTGTGAACCTCTGCATTTAGCCCATCCAACACACCAGTAGTAAACACACCAGAGCAGTGGGCAGCCTCCTTGGCATTGGGGTTCCAGGGCACACAGCCATGGATGTTGGGCCTGGGAATCGAACCAGCAACCCTCCAGTCACAAGCCCGGTTCTCTACCCTTTAGACCACGGCTGCCCAAAGTCTCTCATTCTACTGCCCACTCATAGCAGTGGAGGCAGCAAAACAGCTCATAACTGTGTAGTTTCCAACAGAGGCCCGGGCTTCTATTTTTTAAGGTTTTTCTGCTCTGTATATTTCAGTTTCACCATAAATATGTTTGTCTAGCATCTGATCAGGCTTCCACACATAGCACACTATGGAATTTTAATTGAATGTTGTTGAAAAAGTGAGTTTTCTCAGCTGTCCTGTGGTAAGGGCTAACGCTTTGGACGGGAACATTAGCCGTGGATAAAATTGCTTATTACATGATTATTAAATCACCACATTCAATCACCACATTAAATCCACATAATGTTTTACTGGGTAACTGCTGCAACTTTGTGCTTTGGTATCTGTGCTGTCTGAGTTTCCTCCTTCACTGCTACACAGGTATCTGATAACATTTATCAAGAATCATTTGAGTTTATTTCATCGAAAAATATTTTAGAGATTCACATTTAGATATATCACGACCAACGACGACCTTGTGTAAGGGCGCCTAAGAACAATAGACCCTGTAGAGGAACAACAGACTGTACAGACTGTATTCAAAACAGTGTTGGTTTGTCATTTTATCTTCTTCCTCTTTCCTCTTTCAGAAGGTTATCTCTGTAGTGAACCACAGGTTGGTTCTTTTTTTTTTCTTTATGGTGGAAGAGCCAAAGCTTTTATTTATTCTGCCCTGGATCAGTAGAGAACCAGAGTCCAAACGTGAGTGCAAACATGCCGTAAGGGTAAAACTGACCTGTGAACAGCCCCTGCAGGGCGCATCATCATTTATACTGTCATTCTGTACATACCATTTTAATCAATTTGTGCATACCATTTTAATCAGCCTGCTTCTTAAAGTATTGACCGATTTGCATTTTTTGCAAGTTTTGGTTTCCACAGAACTGATCTGACAGTGAGTAATCAGACATGTGGCTGAGTGGGGTGTGAAATATGCAGACGTGTGGGAGTCCAGGGCTGGAACTGAGTAACACCTCCCCACCCTTCCTTTTTTCGTTTTCCTGCTGATACAATGACAGAGAAACCACCGACTGTGGTTCACAGTGGTGTCCATTTACATTTTCATCTCCGTTAAGTCATTTTGCTGATGCTTTTATCCAAAACGACTTCCAGCACAGACACGGTACAAAACCAAGCAAATTACCACGTAAGAGCTGCTGGTCGCATGACTGCGACACCAGGGTTCATAACAAGAGCTGCTGGTCGCATGACTGCGACACCAGGGTTCATAACAAGAGCTGCTGGTCGCATGACTGCGACACCAGGGTTCATAACAAGAGCTGCTGGTCGCATGACTGCAACACCAGGGTTCATAACAAGAGCTGCTGGTCGCATGACTGCAACACCAGGGTTCAGCGGTTGGATCTGAGAGCCAGCATCAGGGCATTCAACTCAATGTGGGCAGGTAGAGGGAACCAGCGAAGGGACAGGGGTTTGACATGTACCTGCTTCGGGTGATTTAAAGACCAGGGGCGTAGCGGCATTGTGAATCATCTGGTGGGGTTTGAGAGGAGAGGGTTACAGTGGTGGAGTTTGGAGTTGGGCTGCAGGTAACGGCATCTCAGAACGCTGTACTTGTTTGTGTGGAATTTGACTGACATGTTGTCTCACGTGTTGAGCCTCAGATTTCAGTTAAGAGGAATATTAATGATGAACCTGTTGATGATCACAGCCAATGTGAAGAGCACAGGAATCAACGGTAGAAGAGCTATAACTGTCTATCGACAGACGGAGAAAAAGCACCAACCGGCGAACTGCCAACAGTACAAAATACGCCATTGTTAAATTAAACATAACATGAATTAAACCTCATATATAAACCAGTTTAATTCATAAAAGTATAGATGATAATTTAATCATCATATTTTTGACTCTTGTTTTGTTTCCATATGGGTTTTTTTTTTTTTCATAAACTGTACATCAGCATCACTGTGACAAAGAGAAACTGAAACCACTCTAATGGAATGCCTGCAGTGGTTTCTTTCTGAGCTACAGAGACTGTAGTTTCCAAAAAAACTCATTCCGCAAGAGATGACTATGAACAACCAAAGTGCTGCACAGCCTGTTCTGTTTCACACTGAGCGTGTTGTTAACGTATCGAGTGTCAGACCAGATGAGGCGAGTGCTGATCCCCAGGCTTAAGGGAAATTCCCTCACCACACAGTGGTCTATGAGAGCGGACCCACCGAGATCTAAAGATATAAAGGAGCCTTTCAACAATAAAAAGACATTTTTGACTAATTTAGACATCGTTTCGCGAGCACATTGGATGTGTTTGTGTGTGTGTGCTGTCACGACTCGGCTCAGAAGAAGTGACAAAAAGAAGGGCAGACCACGCACAGATCACATTAAGGACAAAGCAAATTTATTATCAAAGCAAAAAACACCAATAATTTAACAATTAGACTGGTAGTCAGCAGTATCAGTAGTGTAGGCTGTTACGCCCAGCCTAGGGGTACCGAGCATAACAAAAGTGACCCCCCCTTTTCCTGTACCCAGTGATGACCCGTGCCCACGAATTATAATCCAAAAAGTGATTTATTTACAAAGTGGTAGTAAAAAGCTTCGGGGGTGAGCGCGGCCAAAACAACAAACAAAACAATCTATATTTCCCAAACTAAATAACCTGCTTTCCAAAAATAAAAGAAAAGGAAATACAGAAAACTTCCCTAAGTCCCTAACGAAAAACAGGAGAAAAGAAGATCCAACAAAAATGGCTTCACACCCCCTACCACTACCCAAACAGTTAACACGAAAATATTTACAACTATATTACAACAACGAAAATCACATACACACACATATAAAGTTTTACAAATGATACAACGAGTCTCTGAAACACACACAACGAATTAGCAAGGCACAACGAATTATCAAGGCACAACGAATTATCAAAGCACAACGAACGGACACGGACAAAGTGGCCAGGACAAAACGAGAGGCAACCGGCATCTGGATGGCGCGTCTTTTTAAAACCGGCGCCGTCGACTGTGGGCCAATCCTCGATCGCCACCTGCGGAGTAAGACATTAAAGAGAAAACACAGACAGGCAGGGGAGGAAACAGCACCACACACAGGCAGGGGGAGAAAAATAACAGCACACAAAATAATACACATTTATGACTCAGGGTCATAACACCCCCCCACCTAAAATCAAACATCCCACTGTTTGATATATTATCACTAGTTAGTGGATGTTTTCTAATTGTCTTTAAAAAACAGCACACAGGATGATACACCATGATCACCCTCCCGCAAAAGGACAGAACCTGCCGCATGGGCTTCTACAGTCCAGTAGACAATGCGTGATCTCATGTACCGGCAGCACAGATGCACCGTAAGATAGTGTCTCGGCAAGTTTGCACGAGTTTCGGCCAGGAGAAGAAAATATGGGAGCACCTAGCTGTAGACTTGTAATTCCCAAATAATCGGACAAGCCATGATTGGGGAAGGAGCTTATCACATGCGGACGAAACGCATTTGGCACAACTACTGGAGTGCCCATATCGCATTCCAGCCGAGACACAGAGGACCCTCTACGTCCCATACATAAATCATTCTTATCTGTTTCAACACCAACGGAAACAGACACACGTTTCGGTTCGGAGGAGATGACCAAATCATCGGACCTGTTTAAAAGAGAATCCGAAATGTCCGTTAAATCACCAAGCTTACGCGCCTGGTCACGCGTCACAACACACGGAGGAAAAACTGGAGCTGCGTCGAGCGCACTGGGGGCAACAACACATTCATCGGCAGTGGGATTCTCAGTTTCTTCGGGAGTGATCGGAAACACCTGTTCTCCGGCCAGATCATTGCCGAGAATGAGATCAACACCAGTAATAGGCAACTGATCCCGTACACCAACTCGCACTGGGCCAGACACAAAGGGACAGGAGAGGTTAATGGTGTGAAGCGGCATGCGTACCACACTCATTTTAATTCCCCACACCAACAGATCAGAGCCACAGTACGACTGTTCACAGAAAGGTACAACCCCATGTCGAGCCACAGAATGCTTTGCACCAGGCAACCGGCATCTGGATGGCGCGTCTTTTTAAAACCGGCGCCGTCGACTGTGGGCCAATCCTCGATCGCCACCTGCGGAGTAAGACATTAAAGAGAAAACACAGACAGGCAGGGGAGGAAACAGCACCACACACAGGCAGGGGGAGAAAAATAACAGCACACAAAATAATACACATTTATGACTCAGGGTCATAACATAGGCAAGGTATGGATGTGTGTTAGAGAAGTGTGGGGTGTTGAAATGCAGTAACCAAAAATCCTCATGAAACAAATGGTGGAGGCCTGAGGAAGAGAGAAACAGAGAAGAGTTAGAAGGAAGGGGGGAGGGCAAGAGAGGGAAGGAACCATCAGTTCCCTTTAGGCTTTATACACCTGGAGATCAGAGCACCCAGGTGCCCAACATCAACCAGGACAGCCCTCCCACTCTGACACCCAACTGCACCCAACACAGATACAGAGTGGAGGCCATCACAGTGCGTTTTGCATGGGCGTTTTGCATGGGTGTCTGTGTGTTTTGCATGTGTTGTGTGTGTGTGTGTGTGTGTGTGTGTGTGTGTGTGTGTGTGTGTGTGTGTCAGTGTATCTGTATGTGTGCGTTTTGCATGGGTGTCTGTGTTTTGCATGTATCTGTGTGTGTGTGTGTGTTTGTGTGTGTGTGTGTGTGTGTGTGTGTGTGTGTGTGTGTGTGTGTGTTTGTGTGTGTGTGTGTGTATGTGTGTGCGTGTGTGTGTATGTGTGTGTGTGTGTGCGTGTGTGTGTGTGTGCTGCATGAATCTCTGTAGCTGTTATTCTGGGGGTCAGAGACTGAAAGGATTCAGAGCTGCTCATCTAAAACATTCATCAGTTCAGTCACATGTTTAATCAGTCTGCGGTTCAACAGTTTCAGTGTCTTCACTGAAGGACTCTAACAATAGAGCCTAGTGGAGCATGCATGCACACACACAGAAACACACACGTGTAGACACTATCTCATACGACACAGATTCGAGGATGAAGTGAAGGACCCTTGGTTTTTATGGGCGTGAATGTGAGGTGTTTGATATCTGCTGCAGACAAGGTCATATAGGTGCTTGTGTATATAGCTCTGTCCCAAGGCGCTTCCTGTGCTTAGTAACATCTTGTGCAGCACATGGAGAGAGTGCCTGCCCTGGTCTCCTTCTCTGTCTGAAACCATCGCTAAGCTCCCATAAAAGAAGACCCAAAGAAACAAAATTCTTCTCTGCATTTCTTGATTACTTTTAATCAAACAAAATCAAATTCCCAACCTCTTTTGGTGCCATGTCCCGGATGGAATAGAGAGCGAGTGAAGTCATCCTTCAGAAAATTCGGGACGTTTTCCATGGACCGCATAGACATTGAATCACCTTCCGGAGATGAAACCAAAATTCTTCACGCGTGAGTCGTTCTCAGTTCTGTCTCCATTTGAGGTCTGAAGTCTGCAAATTGTTGAATCACACTGAGTGAGTCATAAATAAGACTGAGCTGGAAGTAAACGGTGCTCCTGAAATAAAATAGTCAGACAGTATCACAAAAAGAAACAGTAGAAAGAAAGACTTAAGGAATTCTGTCCCCTGATGTATCTGATGTCAAGGATAAACTGGTTAAATGGTTTGATTCACATTTCAAACCAGCAGTTACTGAGAAAGAGAGATATGTGAAAAATTCAGCATCAAAACCTCAAAAAATGGCCAGTGGCATCCTGATGATGTAAAAAAGGCAAAGCATAACACATGAAAGAGGTTACAAAGAAACCAAGATGGCTTTTTTGGTGGCTCTTTCTACAGTTCAGCGACATGAATTAAAGACACACAAAGATAAAGTGCAACATGAAATGAATCAACTGAAAGCAGCCAACAACTTTCTTCTGTCTGAATATGAAAAAAAAAACCCGTCAGAAGGTCTACAGCTGCACGGGTTACGTGCTAACTCACACTGATAGCGCCCCTCCAAAGTCAAAAGTAGCGGCTCTGGTATCTACTCTGCATCCACACACACAACTAACTCATCAGCCAGATCCCGTTGATGATCTTAGGGTCTATGATGAAGAGAACTTCAAAAGTGAGGACGGCCAGCGTAAAGTGTAAAACACTGCAGGATTTACTAATGAATTTTATCTAAAGTGAAGACAATGCCTTTTATTTTACAACAGTACAAACCAAGAAGTAACATAATGCTAACATAGTAGGAGGGAAGTACATCATTCATGCAGACAATTACATTTACGGTACACAGATTACATTAAACTATCACAAGAACTGACAACACAACACGAGGACTACATGATGAACAATACACATTCACTTGTACTAGCCACAACAGGAAACATAAACTGAACAATAGTGAACTGGGGTTAAACAACAGTCCATCACCCCAAGGCATGCTGGGAAGCTCCTCCCATCTACCCCCAACACACATCACAATATACCCCTTTAATATGATAGCATACGTCATATCCCCTGTGATAATAATGAGGAGGGCTGCTGATAGCATGCTGAAAATGTCATGGTAAACAATATTGCCAAAGCCCTAGTGTATTAAATTTAGTAATTTGAAATGGAAATTTGGTGTGCAATAACTGGATATGCCATATGAAACTTTTTGACTATTAAGATATGCTGATGGTGGTTAAATTCTTTTAACTTATTCACAAATATCTGATGGGGCTGACAGGTATAAATGCTGGCTGATGGAGAAGACAGAGTAAACTAAGTAACCAATGAGATTGGAGACTTAAGAGTACAGATATATGTGCGATCACTATTTGGCAAGCAAACTGAGAAATTCACATCCAGTAACCCAGCTACTATGATGACACCTCCAAGTGATCCTGCTAATGACGAGTGTGATTGCCCTGAGGTAACTCTGGTAACTCTGGGAGGCGCTGAACACATCAAAACTACTCCACATCAAAACCCTGACCTAATACTGTTCACAAAAGGATCATTGATGACAGTTGAGGGATGCATGTAAGGCAGGATGGGCGGTGACTTCAAGTCATGAGGTCGTCGCTAGTGGCTCCTTACTGGCGGCCACTCAGCCCAATAAGCAGAACACCCTGCACTCGCTGAAGCTCTACGAGGGGCCGAGGGGCAGACATCAAACTTCTTCACCGATTCCAGGTACGCTTTTGGCATAGTCCACGACTTTGGAGCCCCATGGAAACAAAGGGGGTATGAGACAGACACTGGAACACCAGTGCTCAATGGACCAGAGGTATGCCAATTGCTAGACGCCTTATAAACAACATTGACAGTAGTGAACGATGGTGTTGGCACAACATAGCTGGTTGCTGACTCAGTAACAGAACTAACCTACGTTACTCGGTACGCATGTTATAGTGTTAACCTAGATACAGATCATTTGGGATGTAGACCACATAACCAGCTGACCAAAACCCGCCCCCGAGTCCAACATTGTACTGCAGTGGCATTCTTCCAATATACTTCTGCCCCCTACCCTCCTAATTAAACAAAATAGTAACTTCTCCCTGGCAAGCCTACACTGCTGGTCTACCACACATACCAGAGTCATACCAGCCAGAGGACAAGAGGACTCATCTTGAAACTCATCTTGAAGCACATCATTATTACCTTTGTGTTATATGTCTTACTAGAGTTTTTTGGAGGGGTAGTGCTGTTCCTCTTTCTCAGTCAGAGACTTCTGAGTTGTTATACTCAGTCTATTACTACCCCATGACGGCAGCCAAACTATCAGCTGGCGTGCCTGTAGTTTTTGTTTAATCATGGTGCTTTTCTCCTCCATTTCATGGTTCAGAGATTGAAGCTGTTAGACCTCCTCACTCTGAGGATGTAGATGGATATTTAGCTGGCCACCAGTTGTATGCACAAAGGTTCAGTGAGTGATTTGCTTGCACATTAACTTTAATCAGTAGTAATCATGAGAATTCTCTATGACTAAGAGGGAGGAGATGTAGGACCAAGCGGAATATGTAGAGTTAGACAGACACCCCCCCCCCCACACACACACACACACACTCAGATGCACACACACACACATGCACAGACACACACCCACACCCACACCCACACCTGCACAGACACACCCGCACCCACACCCACACACACACATGTGTGTGCACATATATACCCACACATGCAGACACCAACTCACTCAGACTGGAGGGTTCAGTACTTGGATACTTGGTTTTTATGGGCATGAATGTGAGGTGTTTGTGATCTACTGCAGACAAGGTCATATAGGTGCTTGTGTATAGCTCTGCCCCCAGTCACTGCCTAAAGGTCAGTAACATCTCACACAGCAAACAGAGCAAGTGTCTGCTCTGGTCTTTTTTTTTGTCTGAAACCATCGTTGAGCTCCAACAAAAGACGACCCTCAAACAAAATTCATCTCTGCATCTCTTTATTATTTTTTTTTTATGTACAAGATCAAATGCCCTACTAAACACAAACCATCTGTACTCATGTTTCACGGAATTTCATGTTAAAAATTTGATGTCAGATGTCACAGTCTCCAGTGATGATTTTCTTTTTTTTGATGAACTAAATTTCACTGATCTACTTTTTAAAAGTAGGTTTTAGCTTTTTAATAAGGCCCTCCTCCAAGATTTGATGTTATCTGTACTCATTAGATTCTTGCTGCACTTGCATTGACTGGACCAAAATCCTCTCTTTTTACTGCCCACCCACTGCTGTGTGGGAAGAAACGGCTCTGCAGACCTGTGGTAAGGACCACTGCTTTGGATGGGAACATTAGCCGTGGATAATATTACTTCACAGGCCTATTAAATCAGTCTTATTTAATCACAGCATGACTCCAAATCATGTTTTTACTGAGCAACTGTGCTTTGGTATCTGTTCTGTCTGTGTTTCCTCCACCACTGCCACACAGGTATCTGATAACATTTATTAAGACTCATTTGAGTTTATTTAATTAGAAAAATAGTTTAGAGATTCAAATTCAACTAAAACATACCCCAGATATATCCCCTGACACTCATGACCCTGTGTGTAAGTGTTAAGGGTTATAAGAGGAACAACAGAATGAGTCTATTCATAGACAGTAGCATCAGTGTGCTTAGATTGTCTAATGACCATAATTAATAAGTTTAAAAACTAAAATTCAAAATTTAAGACTTTTTATTGATCAATTTACGATGATTTGAGCCACACTGTTACCGCCACACTGGCATATTTAGAAGTGCATTTATTGGACAAAAAAATTCTTTTCTGCATCACAACTTCTACATCTTCATAGCATCATGATTTATTTATAATTTATTAAAAAAAAAAAATGTAGCAACTACCTTTGGTTTTTAAGTCTTTCTTTTTGAACGTTTAATAGGACTATAGGGAGAACTTCCCCTTGCATAGCTGACCTTGAAAATTAACCACAAACTCTTTCATTTCACGGGAGTTTAAACTAACCCTCTTGCTGTTTAAGTGAATGTAAATCCCAGATAAAAGTTTGTCATGATTCAGTGGTTTGATGAGTGGATGTGTAGATGCTGGAGAAATGCTGGTGTCACAGAGGATAATCTGACTTTGGTTTCTGGATCCAAAAGTTAGCTCGTTGAACCTAGCTGAGGATGCTTGAAAGACATGCCTAAGGCAGCTAAGCGAGTTAACGGCTGTGTCAGACAGTCAGGTGCGTGCTGCTGGACCTCAAAGAGAGGTGAAGCACCAGTTCAGGTCTTTGTTTAGGCTATTTTTGTTTTGCAGACCTTACCAACTGGAGCCCACAGAAAGTAGGAAGTGGGAGTGTATATACACACATACTATATATATATATATACACACACACACACACACACACACACACAGTCCGCACTTCTTGCTCTTGCTCTTCTTCTTCCTCTCTCTCTCTTTAACACACACACACACACACCACAGAAATGTCACATTATTTTTTAAAAAAATATCCAGTTTGTCTGTCTCTTTCTCCATCCCTGTTTGTCCCCGACTCAAACAAACAGTAGTTAGTCATCAATGCAGTAGGTGGCAGCAATGCAATTAACAGTGTGTCGCCCACCATAACTTCTTGTTCTCTTCAAGAAAAGAGAACAAGAAGAGCACAACAAGGAGTCAAAGATGGACCTACAGGCTATTGTTGATGAAGCATAAGAGGAAAATGTGAAGTAACGGATCATCTTCTTGTGAGACGTTGACTTGTCGATACAACTTCACCGCTGCTGGAAAATGTGAAGTTATGCGACAAATACAGTTGGATACTGACAGCATCAAACGGGACATTCTTGGACACTTCGATGGAGTATCCAGCCCCTTCCGGACTTTATTAGGAAGGTTGTACATTTTCCTTACATGAAAGGATGTTACAGTTTGTTTGGTTTTTTCGGGGGGGGGGTTCCGTGATATTCGATTAGTATGTATTTTGTGTTTTTGCCCATCAGCCGTCAGTTAGTAGCATAATACTGTATTGTTGACACCCACTCATCGAATGGTCGTAAGTAAGAGGCAGTACAGCGAACAATTTGTAATCCACCAGGGGGCCTACCTAAACTCAACCTTATCTTCCTCGTCTGAGAACATAAAAGATACGTTTCTTTTCTTTTCGCGCGAAAAGGAATATTGTATAGATTTAAAAACATAGACAGACATGCTGGAGTAGTTATCATTCCATCTGCCACACGTTCCTAAGAAAATTTATATTTGCTGTCTTTGAAATCGTTCACCACATTAAATACGGAGTCAATTTGGGTTCGGTATCGAGCATGGTCAAACACATCTCTGTACTAACGCCGTTCTCATATATCGCTAAGTTTGGACTTTTACTTGAATAAAATTCACAATCCATTGTATATTTCACGCTGAAAAAAACAGATGTAGTTGTCAAGCTCAGGGGCAATCAACTAGGCTCATTTATATAGGGCTGTTTGCTGAAACCTGTTAAGTTTCGTTTTCCGAGAAATGATGGGGACGGCCCGTCCCCTCCCCCTCCCTGCGTTTCTCAGAAATCGAGACGTTTCTTTGAAAGCAAGCGTGTAGTCATTCAGATTCATCTTTGCTTCATGGCATTTCATAACATCCTAGAACAGATGGCTCAACTGCAGAATACATACACCTTCATAGAACCATACAAACATCACCACAGAACCTGACGTTATTTCTTTTGAATTTGAGACGTAGTTTGAGCCTACGGCAGGCACGTGCACAGATAGACCCCGGCTGAAGCACCTGCCCTTTTGGCCTCGATAAGATAAGGGCCCCTTTTGCAAGACTTTTTTTTTTTTTAATTTCTTTTTCTAATTTTATAATTTAGTTTTTAAATTTGTCCCATGGGCTCAATTCTCAAAGAAAAGCACGTTGTAATGCCCGACAACTGCATCTGAGTTCTAATTCTGCGAGGCCGCACGAGCCCCTGCCCCTACCTCTTCGACTTCCCTTGTCACAGCCACCACAGTTAACGCACGGAGATCGAGAGCACTGCGGAGAAACATACACGTCTTCCTGACCTGCCTTCATTGGTTACAGCCAGGTAACGACAGTGTTTGCCCTGAGCCACGGTATTGTTTGTCACTGTTGTGAAATTAAACCACTATTAACACATCTCAGTGCAGCCAGCCTATCTTAGGCTATAACTTAACAACAAGCAAGCTAGTCTGGCGTAAAATAGCGTCGTCAGTGGAAACGAGTGGACTCCGGCAGGCTAGTTCCTTTGTCAGGCAACTGAAAAAAAAATAGTCTATGCAATCATATTTGGATACCAGAAACGTTAGCCGACCTGTCACTTGTCACAAGAAAATGTGCTAATATATGATTTGTCCACTGTTTACATGCTCGTGCTGATTCGCAAAAGCTTCGCGATATAGCTTAGTAAATGATCGATTCTTACTCCTGTGGCACAAACTTTACTGGTAATTGCAGAAAAGCTAACTTATTGTCATTTAAATACAATAGTACAGGGCCTTTATAAGTTCAGATTTGAAAGTTTAACTGTTCATCTAATTTACTGAAATCTTTTTATAGGCCCACAATTTATCTTAACACAAAGTGGTTTGGCAATTCTAAATCAGACATGAAGCTACTTCAGCCGAATATTAGTATTTTGCTAGCATTATAGCTGAACTAGTCGTATATAAGTTAAGTCTACATTACAACACTTGCAGTAATCTATATCATGTATTTGCCATAAATATTATTAAAACATTGCCAAATGACAAATAGCTACTTTTTCTGCAGACAAATTTTGATGGGCTATGTAGGTTATTTGAAGCTGGGCCACTGGCAGGTCGTGAGGCTGTTATAATGCATCAACTCTTACAATGTAGTCGTAATGCAGTCTTGTCCACTAAAGCATGCATAGTGTGGCATTGTTTTCTTTGTTGTTGTTGCCTGTGCTTGTGATAAATGTAGTAATAGTGAATGCGAAAGACCATTGTCTCTGTGTGAATTGATATTTTAGGAGAAATATGTTGAGTATTAAACATCTGCATGTGTATTGAAATAATTAAATATGTGAATAAGTAAAAGATGTGCTTCTGTATGGAACTTTATTCCTCACCAGAATGTGCATGGCCCTGGTCTGCAGAGTAGGCCTACGTGCAATGTCTTGCACCAGAGATCTGCTTTGTTTATCACTTGCACTGTGCTCGACTCATTTGCGTGTGGTTTCGATAATGAACATAGAGCTGCACCCACAGCATAGTCTCTGTTCTCTCGTTCTAGTTTCCACCTCCACAGTGGTGAGAAAAACCCTGCAGCACCTAACATAGACCTAACTCTCAAATTCAAATTCAGCCACATCTAGCCTATTGAAGTCGCCAGTGTAACCACTTAAGTGTTTCAGACTGATGACTCACACACAAAAAAAGGCTTATGAAATTAGTATTCTTAGCAGTGGCCTTGCTCTGTGTTCCTCACATGCATTCTTTCTGTCTGCCTTCTTTGTGAAGGCAAATACCACGCAAGTCTGTAACCTTGCCATCTAAAGAAGCCATGAAAGAGAACAAAACATTTTTTTTTCAGTAAGTGTAAGAAACACTAGTTATTGCTAATCAGCTGAAAATATTTCAATTCATACCTATTTGATAAGAATGGGCCTCTAGAAGTGTTTGTTCGAACTGTGTTGGCCCGAGTTAGAGCGAACGTTAAACTTTGCATAACATGTCAACAGGCTTTTATGGTGCGTGACATTGAAATATGTTATCAGGTTCATCTGGTTTTATCGCTAGCGGGAACAGTGTGTAAATACATCTGCGGTCCAGTCTCTCATGTCTTATCTCAGCAAGCCTTCCATGCTGTTTTGACGGTTTATTTTTATTGCTGCCGTTACTGTTACTGGGAGCAGAAGTTACTGTTGAGTTACTTAGAAACAGAAACTGAGCCTGTTCTAAGGGACTCTGCTACAAATTTGGAATTTTTTTTTTCTTCATGAGGGCTGTGCTCACTGTTCCTAATCTACATTCACTATAAATAACAAACAAAGTGTTTACAGAAGGTCAAGTGTATCTATCCTTATGGGGTTTTTTTTCCCCCATTTCTAAAGTGTTGTAGTTCTCATCTGAAAACGTCAAAGCCTGTTTTACAATACACAGTGTTTGTTTTCACATGATAATCCCACAGTCAACATGTTGAGCCAGTGCGTGACCGAAGGTCTGTGTCAGTCACGCACTGCGTTCCTTTCACAATAGCAGGCGTTGTTTTCATATGACTCCAGACAGCGCGGCACCGCTTATCACGTGGTTACTATTTGTTTTTAAAAGCCTTAAGGAAATTCATGGGGTATTCATTACAGCCATATGACCTTTAAGCTGAGTTAGTCATTAAGTCACACCCCCTCTTCAAAACCAGAACATGGAAATGTTCTAAAAATCCACTGGTTTCACACAGTTGTACCCTAGAGCTGCGTCAAAAGAAATGACAGAAATCGTTTTAATGTTTACCTAGTTCTACTCTCAGTTCTGTTTCTTGATTATAATTTTATTCTTGCTGTGTGACAATATAATGCTGCTGTTGATTTTTCCTATGTAATGAAATGGTAAATAACGCACATAACCAGATAAGGAAGACAGCTTATATAACCCCTGTTTTCTTTGGAACCATCATCCAACACAACTGATTTAACTCCTCGCCATTGTAAACAAACAAACAAACAAACCTGTTTTGGAAAATACTTGGACCTCTTTCTTTGGATGGCCTACGTATACACAGACTTGAAATCCAGTGCAGCTGACCCTGCTGACCAAATAAGCAATAAGGCTGGGTTTTATAGGGTAAGTTCCAGGTTAAAGTCAGAGATAACTTATACTAATGATTATTATATAGTTATTTAAACATGCTCTTTGCTGAAGAGTGAGCAGCCAAGAGGCATGCAAAACAATTAAGGCAGTCATAGATGTACTAAAACAGACTTTTTTAATTCCATAAATATTGTTCACATACATCATCAAAAAATTTACTGTGGTACTAACAGTACATACATTGTTCGCAATGTCCTTATGCAAAATACAATTTATACAGTAGTTATTTAGCTTATGAGACCTTATATTTTGCTCACGCAAAATACATTTTAAAGCAAAGTTATTTATCTTATAAGACCTTACAATGTGCTTATGCATAATACATTTTAAAACATAGTTATTTATCACATAAGACCTTATAATGTGCTTATGCATAATACATTTTAAAACATAGTTATTTTTCTTATAAGACCTTATAATGTGGTTTTGCATAATACAATTTAAAAAGTAGTTATTTATCTTATAAGACCTTATAAAACAGTGCAAATTTTGAATATTTAAGTCCATAGTTTTGATTTTCTTGTGATGGGACATTTTACTGACTAATACGTTGGTGGTAAAGTCATACTGTCTGCTCTTTTTAATTTCCCAGGCTCTGGTGTTCTGGTGCTGTCCAGATGTTTAGAACTGCTAGTGAAAGTGTTTTTCTGAATCTGTGGGCAACGTTTTTCTCTCTGATTTGCTGTTTGCTCATTGATATCCATATTTGTTATATCATTTTTGTTATTACTCTTTTCTTTCTTTTGTTTGATGTGAAGTTTTGCGGTTCCTTTTTGAGGTTTGACAGTTTTAGCTGCTCTGGCTTCCTCACTTCGCAGACATTTAGCTGTTGTTGCAAAGTTCAGCCACAAATGCATGTTATTTCCTGTTTCAATAACGAGAAAAAAACAAAACAAAACATGTGTTTTCAAGTCAGCTTTTAACCCAGTTTATGTCCAAATGCAAGAACATTTCGTTCATGAATAAGAAAAGTCAAGCAAATTTCTTGATTGGTTATCAGTTTATTGCAAATAAGAAATATTTCAGCACAATAACACGTACTAATAGGTTTTGTGTTCAGTTAGTGACAGATATTTTAATTGGATTTAGCAATAGAAAAAGAGAGATTAGATTGACTAATGTATAATCATGCACCAACATAAAGACTTCAATCTGATCATAGCATTTGAATACCAAACGTATTTCTGACTCACCATGAACCCTAACTCTGAGAAAGAGCGGCAGCGATATTGATGGTAACACCCAGGAGGGAATTCAGAGGCATCTGGCTGAAGGTCACCCAGTGCTCAAGGCTTGCAGTTTCCTGTAATGTAGCAGAGCATTAGAGAAAAAATGCCTCATCGAATGAATCATTTCTAGTCCAGACTTGTCTGATGTGTGGATATCGTGGCTTTTGATGGTTCAGTTTGGTGCTCTGTTTGTCACTGTCCAAAAAGCTCTAAATCTAAAATCTATCGTGTCTTTTTGGTAGTACTTACTTAAGTCGCTATGTTTTACAGATTGATTCAAGTAAATGAGGTGGAATCAAATTTCATAGTGTATATATATATATATATATATATATATATATATATATATATATATATATATATATATATATATTTATATGTATATATATTAAAAAAAGCCTGAGTACATTTATGTCATGCGAGACTTCCCATTTTCTCATTCATTACTTAATATGTATTCTTTACGTTTCTGCATATAACTCAAAACTACCATATGTACAATAACATTTACACACAGTTTACACTTGATTTGGAATTTGTTACTCACCTATGAGTCTCCTTATTGTCCCATTACAAAGAAAAAGAGAGAGATGAGCTGCGCAGCATTTATACTTCAACTGCACCACCCTCATAAACAAGCTGAGCAGGAATACAGCTTTACACTTCAACTGCACCACGCCCATAGGCAGAGCCTTCTTCCTGCCCCTGTCGCCTTTGAACACATAGACGTTTGACTTGGAGATAAAGCGCTCACAAGGTTGTTAATCGAGATATGTCACGGCGGTGCACAGCTTTAAGTCTCTACAGTCACTTGTTAAAAGTTGCTGAAAGTTAATGAACAAACCGTCTGGACATAAGGATAGCGAATGCTTTTCAGTTAATGAGTGGACGTTGAGTTTACAGCTAGTGACCTCTGGTGGCACTGCACTAACTGGAAGGCAGTAGTTTGAAAATTGTCACACATGAGGTTAGATGTTGTAACCAGAGACCTGTGTGTTTCTTCCATTTCAGTGGAAATGACTTATTGCCATGATTCAGCATCCAACCCCCTCCTGCACTCCATCAATCCTGTGGTTGTTTTGTAGGAGACGCTCATGATTAACCGCAGTCTCAACGGCTTCCTTGTTGTGCAATTGCATTCCGTGCATTCAACGACCTCATGGCAAATGAACTTTTATGCATCCCAAAGGAATCATTGTAGTAGTGGTACTTTCTGGAACTTCCAAAGGTTGTATTCATCTGAATCACAATTGCATGCAGGACTTTTATTTTGCTGTTGTTTGCTTGTTCCTTTTATGGTTAGGAACCAGAGTTCGTGAGTGGCAGTGAAATCAATTGTAAACCTTGAGAATGGGAGTTGCCCACTGTTTGGGGGTGCAGAGATGTCTGATCGGTAGAATAGACTGATTAAGGTAAACTTTACCAGTCAATTTTAACCAAACCAGACATGCTGCTATGGTTAGCAATATCGTTTAATGTATAGCCTTGCTTCATTTATTGCTGAGCTGCACCTATGCCAATGAACTGAAATGTTCTGAATGCACTTGCTCAACCAGCTCCTGCAGGATCTGCTGCTGTCGTTTTTTTTTAATTGCTAACATGCCTAATCCTATTATTGCATTAAAACACACAGAGCTCTGAAACATAATTCTGTGTGCACAGCCCTTGGGTTGAGTACACGCCCCAGGCTGTTTGTTGAAAGACACACTCAGTCAACCCATTTGTATGTTTGCAAAGTCTGTGTTCAGTGTTATTGTAAATGTAGAATAGTACAAAGGGTGGCTGCAGTGCTATACTTTTATTGCACTTGCTGCGTCATGTGTGTTTGTCTGCATGTTTGCACATGTCGCGTCGTGTGTGTTTGTCCCAGGACTGGCGTTATCTCCAATGCCACCCGGGCGCAAGGAATGCTGACCACTGCTCCTGCATCTGGTGTGTGTGTTCACTACTGGGGTGTTGGATGGGTTAAATGCAGAGGACAAATTCACTGCTCACTGTTAACAGTGTGTGTGTGTGATCACAAAGATTTACATTACGTTTACGTGTGTGTGTGTGTGTGTGTGTGTGTGTGTGTGTGTGAATGTGTGTGTATGAATGTAAGTGTGTGTGTGTGTTTGTGTGAATGTGTGTGTATGAATGTAAGTGTGTGTGTGTCTGTGTGTGCGTGCGTGTGAGGGAGAGAGACAGAGAGAGAGAGAGAGACAATACTGAACAATGATAGCAGAGCAAAACCAAATATTTTTAGATGCATGTGTTTTCATTCCTAACCTGTGCTGTCAGAAGGTGTTGATGTATTCTCCTTGAGGGAGTAATTGTAAGCATGCCATTCCTCCCTGAAGCACAATGTACCCTTTGTAATAGCTCATGCATTAATGGCACTTCCAGAACCTCACACCCTGGTATTTTGAGTATCTTTTCCTCATAAAATGGGCATATTTACATAAATATAGACAAATTCACACAGAAAAAGAATACTGCTCTGTTTCACTTTGTAGAGCTGCCATACTGAACTGAGTGTCTTACACTTTTACTGGGCATTTAATGGTTCAAATTCTGAAAAAAAAAACCACGCTATCACCACGTTACATTTTTACCATTGTATCCTGCTTTACTTCCTGTTTCCTGGTTTGAAGCAATTTTTTTTTCACCAGAAAACACAACTGTTTTCAGTTCTTATTCATCATTTAAACCTTTAAATTGATGAGCATATTCTTTGTGTTTTTAATGTGTGTCACATACGCAGGTATAGATAAAGCCCCCTGAAATCAGATCTTCTCAGGAGATCCCAGTTTCAGAGTGACGTTTGACTGTGTCACCATACCCCTATTCAAATAATCACCTGTCAAAGAAACACGTCTGACTTGCTGTGAAATTCATCTTGTCCCTGAGAAATGAAACCAATAGCTGGTGGCTTTGTAATCATGAAACCGAGCCATAAAAATGCCAATGCAGTGAGACGTGTCATTACTGAGCACTCTCAGCATAATTGGTTCACAGACCTTAAGCCAGTTTCTTTTTACTGTTGTGTGTCTATTCATTAAAATTCTTCTGCTGTGTGTTTATTCATTAAAAACGAATGTTAACTCAAATCACTAGCATAGCCACGGGTGTTCCCAGATGTACCTGTGATATCTAAATCTAAAGCTGGCACACCCAGCATAATCATAAGAAATGTTTCAGTTAGCAGCAAATTAAAAAAAAATCTTAATATTACTTCTTACGCTATTGAAATTAATAGGAAAAAACAGACTAATGGACAGAGACTTCCTGTCACTTGTAATGAAAACTCAAAGTTCAAATGAGTTCAGGGTGGCGTTGGCACAGACCTTTATGCTAGTCAATTGCCAGTCAGTGACAGACTACAGTAAGTGTATGTAAGTGGCACACTGTCACTTTGTTCATTTTTTTGCCATGTAGTGGCATTGTGCAAATAGCTTATAAGCTTAGCCAAAAAAAAAAAGCCCCAAAAACGTACGGTTGCGTGGTTATCCATGCTATTAGAAAATCGACGTGATGTACTTGCATGTTCAGTACTGCAGCTGTTCAGTGAGTACACCATTGCAGTGGCCACGACTCCAGGTTTGACATTGCTTTTATGCAACGTTTGTGCTACAATGAAATTGGGGAAATCATTGCAGCATTTAATGAAGAGATCATGTTCAAGCTAGCCTCTGCCACCTTCTTTCTTGAAACTATCACATGTTGCTAAGCAACAGTAAACAAAACCAGTAGCAGGCTATTGATACAATGCATAAAACTTATAGTAGGCAAATACCCCAGCAATGTTTAAATGAGATCTTAAAATAAGTGTGAAACAACTGTTATGGTTGATCTACAGATCACTTTTTGCTTTGATTCTTGCACACCTTATATCCCACAGGCCCAACTAAATTAATATTTCTGGCTATAGCAAGAATCTGGCAATACGATACGTATCCCGATACAGGGGTTACAATTCAATATATTGAGATATATTGAGATACTGTAAGCAAAGCAATAAATCGTGATTTTTTTTAATCTAATTTTAGATCCATTTGTTTAACATTAGCCGTCTGCTGTTCCGTTAGCTGTACATCAGAATGGTGTTCCTCAACCATTTGATTTTGCACATTTTGCGAACATCATGTGTCTTGCTGATCTCTTTAGTGCCTTCTTTATTATTGCAGCGAAAATGAGCCCACACTTCAACTCTGTATGTGTGGGACCCGGTCTAACTCTTTTGGATTCAGCCATCGGTAGTAACGTTAGCATTAGTGAACCTAATGCTACAGCTAATATGCACATGTAAATACACGATGCGTTCTGGCTGCTCTGGCTGCCCACAAAAGTCAACTGACCCTGTCCCTTACCCTAACTGTGCACCATTATGCAATATCCTTTCTCAGTTTACGTTAAGTTGGAGTGGAAGAGTCAAATGACTGAAGATAGATTACAACACTGCTATCTAGCAGTCGGAGGTTTAAACGCAGCACAAAATGAACCGCTGTCTGCCACGAATCATTGCATTTAAACTATTAATTATAAATCGATACAGTGTTTTTGAGAATCGATACAGTATCACAGAACATAATACCGCTATTTTACCACATAATATCGATATTTTCTTACACCCCTTGTACTGACTCATATTGCTAAAAAAGTAATAATGAAAAGATCATTAAATTCACAATCACACCAATGTCAAGACATAACGGAATTCGTGTATTTCATGACATAGATTCTTTAATTTACATCAATGTTTCAGCAACAGAACTTTTAAGGCACAGCAAGTTTATTTCTCAAAAACTATAGATCTTGACATAATACTGTTTCCATTTCCACAAAGTATGAGGTATTTTGGCTACAGTCAACAGAAGTTCATACTAGCCTACGCCTGTTAGAGAGAATTTTCCAGAGAAAGAATCAAAGCAGTTTCTTTTCACTAATTGAAAACAAACAGGAAATACTGAAGCTATTTTCTATTCTGAATGACAATCAAAAGCTAAGGAAACTTTGGCTATTCCCAGACATCTCATCATCTACTGATGACATCTATGGTTGTCGCGTCACTGACATGCCAGAACAAATTCCCATATCCGCCTTCCTTGTTTGTTTTCAAATATTTGAAGGGCGTTGCTGCTCAACTGCTAAGCTTTCATAAAAACTCAAAGGGTTTACTTTACTTTACACCAAGCCCTGTAATTAAAGATAATGATATGATTTTAAATCCAGTTATTTACAATAAAAGAACACAACAGAGTGAATGTTAATGTTTGGTAAAAGGGTGCCACTCAGACAGTTTCCCATTGCTTGAAAAGTCCTTGAACTATTTTGTCATATACAGTTTGAGTTTGAGTAATAAATCAGTTTAAACCATATCATAGTATCAAATAAGATGACAGTTATTTTTGCTTACAAAATTATTTTTGCTTTGCACTGGCTACAACATCACACCCCCTTACATATATTGGTCCTGTGTCAGTCTATTGCCATTATATAATAAACTTGTGGAATCACAATTGGGAGATTATGAAATAAAACAGGTTTGTCAAAATAAAGAAAAGAAATAAAGAAAATTCAATTACATGTGTATTACATTATTACATGTCTGTAACATTGTGCAGTATTACAATATAATTATTTATTGGTCAGATGCTTTTATCCCAAACAACTTCCGTAATGAAGTTTTGAGGTATAAGTCCAACAAAAAGAGGCAAGCTGTCTGTTTGTTTGGGCTAAAAATATGGAAGAGAAAGTCTAACATGTTGGTGGCAATGTCATACTGTCATTTCTTTTTAATTTTCCAGGTTGTGTTGTGTCATCCAGGGTTGCACATGTCCAGAATTTGGAAACTGTCAATTTATATGTTTTTCTCCTTGTGTAGCCTAAGTTTTTCTCCCTCTTTCTGATTTGCATTGTTTTTCTTATCCCCATTTTTGATATTTTTTGTTTCTCTCTCTTTTTTATTGTATTTTTTCTTTTTTTATGGCAGTCTCAATGGTAAATATTCAGCAGCAATGAATCCTATTGACATAACAAAGAAAAAAAACACTGATTTGTATTCAAACTTTATGGAATTTATTTGCAAATGCATGAAAAATCTAACAGCAGGAATAAAAATGTAGTAAACCACACAGAATTTCTTAATATAATCATTTTATCACACACACACACACACACACACACACACACACTATATAAATGTATCGTTAAAAATAAAATGAAAGAAAACATTATTTTCATCTGATTTACATTATACACCACAAGCGGATTCACCGTGAGCCTTACTTTTTCTTTCAAATATGTTAGATGCAAAGGTGGATGGAGGCCAAGTTGAGGATGGTGTTTCAAATGTGCTGAAGGTGAAGATTTTTTGTGATGACTCAAGGTCCCTTAGATAGGCAGATTATAAGACAGTAATAAGTTGATGTATTAAACATGCTTTAAAAAATTATTAGTTCTAAATCTTTAAAACTTTGGGAAACAGCAGAGCTAAAAGAGTTGAAAGCTGAAATCACATCTCTAATCACAAGACAAAATATTCATTAGGACTAAAGAAAGGTATTAACTAGCCATCAGAAAAAAAAAACTTGCAGTCTTCTAATTTTCAGTGGTAGTATTTAGTGATTAGTTGATGTTGAAACATTTATAAATGGTCAAATTCCTCAGATTCACAATACTTTTCTCTGTGGTCAATTGTTTTTACTCACCTCCTCCTCAAATCTGCCACAAAGACCTGTTAAGCCACTGAGATGTTAAGCAGCCCTTGAGTGAAAGATTAAATGTTTTACACCTTTTTATACTGGGTGTGTTACACGTGTTGTCCAACCTGTTAGCTTATCAGACTTTCGTTTTCACAGAAATGAAAAGCTCTGTTCACTCTCCTGACCTTTTCTTAACATGCTAATGAAAGAGGAAATGCAGAATGGTTGTATAAGAACCGGATGAAGTCGAAGTCTGGATACATTTAAAAATAAACAGAATGTGGAATGAGAAAACACAAAATAACAGAATATGCAGAACGACAAAATAATAAAACATGTATGGTTTGAACTAGTTGTACAAGAAGTCCAACCCTGAATACATTAAACAGTGAAATCCAACGATCAAACAGCAAATTGCATGGACTTGCATTGACTTTTATTACAGAGAATGTTGTTACAGAGAAGCTGTGCATGCTTGTAGCTGCATATATTCATTATATGATCATCATGAGAGATCATTATAATCATAATGAGATCACTTCCTGAGCACACACATTCACATCACAGAAATGCTTTATAATGTAGGGGTTTTTATCATTTCCTCACCATTCAGCTTCTTTTACCCATATACCTGAATGACTCACTCCAGACCAACAACATTTTATGTGTCTTTTCAAAATTTTCAGGTGATTGCATGCAAATAATCCTCTATATTAAGCTTCTTAAGCTAAAACAAGCAAGCTGAACCACCAGTTTTACATTATGTGTGCCATCAGGACAGATTAACCATCATTAATCTGGAATTTTTCCCAACTGGATGTAATAAATATTCTGTAAACTGTTATTCTTGGAACCAGCTGTCACCTAGACCTGGTCAGATTTAAAATTAAACATCTAAGACAGTATAACGTTAGCTGGTTATTTTATCTATCACTGAATACAGGAAGGGCATTTTCAAAAATTCACATTTTACTGAGGGAGTAAGTCCAGATACCTTTGCTACAGTCCAGGGCTTGAAGTGATTTTTGAAACTCGTCTTTCATGGTATGAATCTATATTCATCTTATTTGACTATAAATTTGAGTGCCTGCATTAGTATGGGGTCGTCTCTCTCTTCTTTGTTTTCTTGGTTTTGATGTTGGTATGAAATTTGGATGTATGTATATCACATCTTGCTCAGTGTCCTACAGAAAAAAACAAACAAACATCAGGCCTTATTTTTGCTCTCTCTCTCTCTCTCTCTCTGAGACACACACACACACACACTCTCCAGAACTCACCTGATCATTGGGTAGTGATGATACCTCCTCTGAGAAAGCTACTGAACCTGTAATGCACACAAAGTTCGTGTTAATATGATTATACATTCTGTCAGTTTTATTTGGCACTTCAACTAAGTGTTACAAAATGTTTACAATGCAGAATTTAACAAGTGATTAAAATGGTTTTCACAATGAAGTATTGTAACTCAGCTCCTAATGTAAAAAGACAGAAAAGAGTTCTTATAGGTGTGTGTGTATTTATGTGTATATGGACTGTATTTTTGCATTGTGACGGCTGCATCGTGGCCAAGCAGGGTTTTGGCCAAGTGAAGCTGTTTCAACACCCGCTTCCTCAGAATGCAACCACTCAGACATGAGATCAGCAACCTCAAAAGCACATGGGCGACCAAAACAACAAAACCCTTCTCTGAGCTGCTCAGTCTTGACCACGGAGTCTGCATACAGCGTTAGGGTTAGGGTTAGGGTTAGGGTTTATACATGCACGCATGCAAGGGAACAATAAGGTAGCGCTTCTTTTTTGAACATTAATGAGACTGCCCCTGCCACATTGCATTTCGCAAGTTCGCTGCCTGCAACCAGCTGACCACACCAAGGTGGGTGGCAATTTTGTCGGACAAGAATGCCTCTCAATGCTGGAAATTCAACAATATTTTCCAGTTAGGCTGAAGAACTTTTAATGAAAGTTTGACCGTAATCAGTGTTGAGCACTGTTGTGAGGTTTGCACTGCCTGGTTTAAATTGATGTTTTCAGGACTTTTCAACTTTATTGCACAGTATAAAGCATTTGTTAGAAAAGTGATCAAATGTAACAAGTTACATTGCAAGTTACTTTGATGAAGTAATTAAAATAGATACATTACTTATTACATTTTAACAGTGTAACTAGTAATCTGAAACCTATTACATTTCAAAAGTAACCTTCCCAACACCATATGTGTGCATGTGCATGTGTGTGTGTGTGTGTATGTGTGTACATGTAAGCTGTGTGTGCATGAATCTTGTTTCATTCCTTACCGTTTGAATTTAACTGTTTTAATAAATGTTGACCTTTGCATGTTGACCATTCAAGTTTCAAGTTTTATTGTCATTTACTGGGCTCGGGGCCAGCTCAGCTTGCACAGTGTAGTAGAAGATAATAATAAAAGAACAATAAAAGGTAAATATTAAGGTAATATAAGGTAATATAAGGATATATATAAAAAGGGAATATATATGTACCTCTGCAATAAATAGATAGGGGAAGAAATGTAGAAATGTAAAAATCTAAGATATAAGAGTATAGGAATATAGAAATGAAAATATAAGAATGTGCAGTGGATGTACAGTCCTGAGTGAAACAATTTTAAAGTGCATGTGTAACAGCATAGTCAGTGGTGAACACAGTATCGAGTGGGGTGAATGAACAGTGTAATATTGAGTGGGTATGCAGTGCAGTGTTCTTTTATGTTTACTCGGTTTTTGGTTCAGTCCAGTGTTTCGATTGTTTCTCCCTTGATTCATTCCTGTTTGAGGTCTGTTGGTTTAGCCCCGTTAAATTCATTCTCTCCACCTGCTTTCAGTTAGTTTTCCTCATTTACCTGTGTATTTATACTCCTTGGTTTTTCCCTGTTTCTTTGTCTTGCATTGTTTTGGGTTTGAACCCCATGTCACGTTGGTTTTCTGAAGATGCTGCTCCGGGAGTTTTGTTACTTTTTTTATCATGCCTATTGAAAACAAAGAATCAACTGACCTGCAGCTGCACGATGTAACAGAATGCAAGACCATAACATGAATGCAGCAGGCCAGTGGAAATATTTCTCACATGTGGATCTGTGGGGACCATGAGCAAACAGGCCTCATCATTGGTTGCCTGAGGTGGCAGGCATTGGAATGCTTGAGGGTATCCACATCATTTTTTTTTGCAGAATTCATCTGTCAACTGGGAGTACTCTCCCACCAGAGTGGCTCAGCGGCAGAGTTGTTGCCCAGGAGTTGGATGAGTGCGGTTTGACTCCAGCTCGGGTGGGGCCTTCTGCATACTCAACTCCTGACGCCTCCTTGCAGCGGCCTGCCACCTCGGTGCTCCAGATTCCACGCAGTCCTGCAGCTCCAGAGCCTGGTCCTGTTTCTAGTCCCCAAAATCCCCAAGAGCCGCATTCTAAAGAGGAAATGTGCCTCTCATGGACGTCGGCCTCTTGGCTGCCCAGCGCTGTGGAGGTTCCGTTGCACAGCTCCCCGGCTGACGTCAAGTCTGCTCCCCTGCTTGATCTGCCTGTTCCTGAGTCTGATCCCAAGTCTGCTCCCCTGCTTCATCTGCCTGTTCCTGAGTCTGATCCCAAGTCTGCTCCCCTGCTTGATCTGCCTGTTCCTGAGTCTGATCCCAAGTCTGCTCCCCTGCTTGATCTGCCTGTTCCTGAGTCTGATCCCAAGTCTGCTCCCCTGCTTCATCTGCCTGTTCCTGAGTCTGATCCCAAGTCTGCTCCCTGGTCCACTCCAGCACCTGAGTCTGTGCCCCAGCATGCTCCAGTGCCAGTCCCCGACTTGCCCCGCCTCCAGCCCTCTCCTGGGTCTCCTGCTCCTATTTCTGTCCGTCCTGTCCCTGTTTCTGTTCCAGGTCCTGCTCCTGTTGCCACAGAGGCCGGACACGCTTCTGGGTTTCCCGTACCTGCTTGTGATCTTGTCTTGATTAAAGTATCAACTCACCTGCACCTTCATCCAGCCTCTTTAGAACAATGTGACAGCCATTTGTCAGTCTTGATGTTTCCTAGTTTTCTTTGTGGCTCTGTTAACCTTGTATCTTGTTCGTCTTGTTTCCAGTTGCACCGTTCGTCTTGTTTAGTCCTGTTAGCCCTGTCTCTCTGTTTAGCCTTATGGTGTTACAGACTTCAGCTTGTCCTTGACTTTGACCTTGCTAATCCTGAAGAGGCCAGTTTACTGTGTACAGGGCCTGTTGATTAGCCATACGTTTGGACAGTGATCTGGATAATAGTATAGAATTGCCTGCACTCGGATCCTGTCTCCTCTCAGTTTATGACAGTGAGAAATCATTGCCAAGTTTACTGAATGTGGTGGTCCAGGAACTTAGTTATGCAGGAGAACTGAATTCAAAGAGTGCTATTGCACCAGTTACTTTAATAGTGTCATTTAAAATATGTTCATGCTAAAGATTTATTTTGAATCATTTTTAGGTTCAGTCTTCAAAGAACTCAGTTATAAATAGTTACTGTATTTTAACTGGGTTCTGTGGAAAGATCCACAGGGGAAAAAAGTTGCTGTTTTTGGGATATTCATATTTGCATCGAGCAGGAATGCAAGAAAAAAATACTAACATTTTACTTGGCTGTAGAGCTGAGTGTCTTCCTTCGTCTTTGGCCGTTGTGTCTCTTTATGTTGTCCAGAGTCTCTGCAGCCAAAGTTCATGTGTGTGTACAATATGCCCGGCAACTCATCATCCTGGGGGGGAAAAAAGAAAAATGAACACCCTTGCTACAATTTTATTATTTTTTGCATTTCACGTGTACATTCTCTAATATGTGAAATATAACAAAAAAAAAATTCAGAGTTCAGTTACACACTATGGCACAGTAGTTTTACAAAAATATACATTTCGTGAACCAGTCATAACAAACAGATATACTGAATGTTGTGTTTATCTCTGCATGTCACTTAGTCTCTGCACTTTATAAATCAACTTAAAAAGAAATATCTGATGGCTTGAGAATTAGTCCTCATGATTTGATTGTAATATCACAAGTAGTCTTTCTTTTAGAAGGACAGGCCCTGAACCTGAGCTGGTTTTGTGACACCTGTGCTGGGGAATATTATGATGTAAGTTGCATGTCCCTGATCACTAACCTGATCTGTAGGTGGCGATGACATATCTTTGATAGTTGTAGGGCCTAAAAAACACACATGCACACACACACACACACACACACACACACACACACACAAACACAAACACACACAAAATAGCTGTAATGAAGTAAATTAACCATCTTTTTTTTTTTTTTTTTTGCTACATGTTAGCACAGCATGTTTCCCTACAAATTAATGGAATATCTGTAGCCAAATGTCGAGAAATACCCAAACTATTAGAAATCTGGTGTTTTATGTGGTCTAAATATTTTATTTCCTTGACTGAAAATAACACACCTTTGCCCAGGTAAGAGAGACAGTGACAGGTGAGGATGAGGAGGAGAATCACACACGCTGTACTGAGAGTTATAAGTGAGTACATCAGAGCAGGACACCACTCTGAAATGACATGAAAACACTTTTACTGAGTTAACAAAAGAACATAGCTGTCATATTTTAATTTTATTTGGCTAATGATTACCTAACATAAAATACATTTTAAAATAAAATACAAGTTTAAAATAAAATAAAATACAAGTCCAATTTGAATGCAATAATAATGATATTAAAGTGTTTGGGGTATGTGTGTGTGTGTGTGTGTGTGTGTGTGCGCGTGCGCGCATTTGTGTTTTACCAGGATCTTCTCTCTTCGTCTTGTTTAACAAGGACATACTGCTTTTATGAGTGTTATTGACCCCAGCATGTGCCTCACACCACCATTCCTCCACAGAATTGTTGGAATTGTAGTCTTTTTGACCTCTGACTCTCAACATGCTGGTTACTGTGAGCCTGTCAAGAATAAGATGTGCAAACATACACAAATGTTTCACTGCTCTTTTGAGGTATCAGGGATATATATTTGATACCATTGTTACTGTTATATTTAGTCCACCATTGCATTGTCTGATTGTTTATCATGGAAGCACAGTGTCTGAGTTGCTGCAGTATAATAATGTTGCAGTAAAAAGTAAATTAGCAAGGAATACCACAGTGTAATACAGTTTACAGAAACTATATAAAATCCCATTAACAATGTAGATTAGTTATAGGAACATTTTTGATGTTTTCCAAAGAAATGATGTTGTCTTTTTCTTATTTTTAACACACACGCATCTCTCATAATAACTGACATTTTCATTCTCTCAGTTATCCAGAATTGGAGAAATCTCAAAAATCTATTGATACATAATATGCATGTAGAATGTATCAGAGAAAAAAAAAACATGCTGAATCACTTCGTCACAGAGAGTTGAAATAATATATAGCTGAGTTTATTTGCTATTTTAGTATACTCACAGAAAATTGGCTTCTGGTGGGAAATAAGAGAGAGTAAACATAATTGTCTGTGACACACTCACCCATTTGCACTCTCGTCTGACGTCCTGGTGTGGCCAGTTATGGATCGTCCACGGGTTGATCGCCAAATGACTTCACATGGACCGTTCAGTCTGGTGACAACACAGTACAGCTTCACAAAGTGTATTTCTCCTCCTGTCTGGTCCAGCTTTTGTTTTTCTGTCTTTGGATACCGTTCAGTTAACAGCGTTATCCTGCTTCTGTTGGTCCACACTCCTCCTGAAACATCTTAAAAGAAAACTCGACCAAGTTCCGTCAAAAATTCACTGGCCACCAAACATGTTACTGATATTACTGATCAATACTCCTCCTGAAACATCTTAAAAGAAAACTCAACCAAGTTCCGTCAAAAATTCACTGGTCACCAAACATGTTACTGATATTACTGATCAATACTCCTCCTGAAACATCTTAAAAGAAAACTCAACCAAGTTCCGTCAAAAATTCACTGGCCACCAAACATGTTACTGATATTACTGATCAATACTCCTCCTGAAACATCTTAAAAGAAAACTCAACCAAGTTCCGTCAAAAATTCACTGGTCACCAAACATGTTACTGATATTACTGATCAATACTCCTCCTGAAACATCTTAAAAGAAAACTCAACCAAGTTCCGTCAAAAATTCACTGGTCACCAAACATGTTACTGATATTACTGATCAATACTCCTCCTGAAACATCTTAAAAGAAAACTCAACCAAGTTCCGTCAAAAATTCACTGGTCACCAAACATGTTACTGATATTACTGATCAATACTCCTCCTGAAACATCTTAAAAGAAAACTCAACCAAGTTCCGTCAAAAATTCACTGGTCACCAAACATATTACTGATATTAGTGATCAATAGTTCTTCTGAAACACGAGGATTCACAGGGTGAATCATGAAAATAAACATGATGACTATGCTTACTCGCACACGTTTCGTCTGAGAATCTTTTAAAAAATTATTTAAGGACAGTTGGCTAATCTGATCAGAGGAAAAATTTGGTGCAGTGATGATCCGTTCTTGCTTTAGATATTCCATAATTTACTTAATCTCTAATTAATCTCTAATTTTTTAACATTATATTTCATAAATATTACACAAGACACCAGA
>NC_044503.1:37758518-37766018 GCF_902362185.1 Chanos chanos | reverse complement strand
TTGCTATTGCACTTCCATTAGTTTAATACATAACCTATGAATGGACAGGTATATACAACACGACCAGTGGGCAGTGGCGGTGACTGGGAGCTGGGGATGGATGGGTAGGAGGAGGCTCTACTGGAAAAAAGAAAAAAAAAAAGCTCAGAGCAGCCTGATAAAAAAGCAAAAAAAAAAAAAAAAACGCACACATAAGAGATTAACTGGGACTGTGACCTCATCCAGAATTTAATATTGTGTTCTTTGAATGTGAACTTGTTCATTTTAATCTGTTGCGAACTGAACCTTGAGCTAACTCTTGTGAGGTGTGAAACACTGTCAGTGCTCTGCAGCGTGTGGTAAAACAGCCGTCGGTTCCTGGTTGACACCTGCTGGCGCATAGGAAGATTGCAGGTAAAAGACTCAGTGTTAACCTCAGTTTCGAATGTGACAGGGACAGAGCGGCTTAAATGCCACATGTCAAATCTGCGATATTTATGACTGTGCCTACTCTGCCTTCATCGTATTTCACAAATACTTCAAGTACATGCATGTCAGATAAATGTGCTAAGTAATGAACATGTTGTGTGAATTATTATTAATTGATATTGTTAAATGATTTTATACAAAAAAGTATGCTTAAATCCATGTCCTGTTTGGAGGGGTGTTCTTTGTGCACTCCATATCAACCGTATAATACAGAAAATTCGACTTTTTCACAAAGCAGTTTCACTACCTTTTCGCTTTCTAAAATAAACGGTTTATTTCCATAACCTCCTCTTTCTTTGTCCGTTTACATTTGGCAAAAAAAAACCAAAAAGAAGCAAAGTGTATATAAATGTACTGGAAGAACGTATTTCTGTTTTCTCACTGAGACCGCAGAGAAATACATGCACAGCCTCTCACGGATATTCAGTAGTACAAAGTCTATCTAATCTTACAGGAGGGGCAAACTGACTTGTAAAAACGAGCCACAGTACAGAACAATCTAGAACAATCAGCTTTTCTTAGGAACCAAAAGTGAGAGGTGAAATGCAACACCCCCCCCCCCCCCCACCCCCCACCCGGCCCTCCCACCCCAGTGTAAAATAGATGGTGTGAAGGAGAGGGGGTAATGTCTTAATGAAGTTTCTCATCTTGAGTAGTCTTCTTTCACAGTTTATTTCATTATGAGGCATTCAGGTTGGTTCCCATAAAATATATGTACACTTTCCTCAAAGTAATGAGTACATTTCTTGTCCTCAGACAAGAGATCTGAAAAAGGACTTTTTACAAGTAGATTACTGGTTGTTCAGTAAAATACACAGTGACATAGGATGGCAAGAATAGGAACCATCCTCAGTTTACAATAACGCAAAAAATAAAATGGAAAACGCTTTTTCAACCTTTTTTTGCCGACATGTATCATTGATGAACAAAAAAGCAAATAGAAAATGTTTCTTGAGCCCTAATCCTGCAGAACGGTGTAGATGACTTCAGTGTAAAGTGAACTGTCTCTGTCAGCATTCACACATCTCTCTCTTAGTTGTCCTCTGGACTTTAACAGCCGCCTCAAATCCAGCTTCTCCAGGGTCACCTCTGGCAGTTTATTACTCTGTGAAAACATGAATCAGCATTAATCTGCCTGTCTGTCTCTCTCTCTCTGTCTCTGTCTAATATAAATATGGATCAGTATGCCTGACAGAAAATATTCATAATAATAATAGTAGTAAAAATAGGATGATTCTGTTATTAGGAACAGAACCACAGAACTCTGCATGTGTAAAGAGCTAAAATAATATGTGTGGATGTGTTGTTAAATGTAATGAAAGAAAAGAAATGGATAAAGAAATGGATAAGTAAATGTGTTTCTATGCCTGCCTTTGTCTAATTCAGCTGACTGAGGTGTTTGTGTCTTTGTCACATGTCATAAGCAGTGGTAAAGCTCATAAAGTTAGTGACTGAAAACACAAACCTGAGCATCATGTGGGGCTGCAGCACTGGCCTTCAAGGCTGGACCTGAAAGATACACACACACACACACACACACACGCACGCACACATACGTACACACACACGCACACATACGTACACACACAAACACACACACACACACACACACACACACACAGGAAACATGGCCCCTATTTGAGAATAGTCTGTGATATTTTCAGATTTTAAAGTGCTTTTTAATTTAATTTAATTTAATTTAATTTAATTTAATTGTATTTTATTTTATTTTATTTTATTTTATTTTATTTTATTTTATTTTATTTGTGCAATCTGTTGACTTTAGTCTCAGCCTGCTTACTATTTCCCAGTTTCTTTCTTGCCCACACTATTCAGTCTGATAATACTAAAACAACATACCAAGGACATGTTTCCGGCCCATGTGACTAAATATTACTAAGATCCCAGACCTATAACATACCTGTGCGTCGGTAATATAGATGCTGACAGGGGAGTATGAAGAGAAGCAGTGCACACATCACGCTGACTGTTATAATGAAATAACGGGTAGCTGTGCACAACTCTGAAATGAAAAAGGACATAATACTCCATGTTCATGGTATGTCATAGTACATCGTTAGTCAAGGTGACATAATGTATTCATTTGAGATTCCTCAGGTTTAAAAAGAATAGCTACATTTTGAACTCAGAAATGTGTGTGTGTGTGTGTGTGTGTGTTTGTTTGTTTGTTTGTTTGTTTTTTACCAGGATCTTCTCTGTTTCTCTTCTTTAATGAGGAAATGTTGCTCTTATGTGTGTTATTGTCTCCAGCCTTAACCTCACACCACCATTCCTCTGTCTCTCCAACAGAATTATGGGAATTGTAGTTATTGTGAGCGCTCACTTTTAACAGGCTGATAATTGTAAACCTGTTGGGAATAAAAGATATATATATGACTGTGCATGGTGCAAATCAGTAACCACATGAACATATAAGGTTTATTCACAGGGACCATGCAACATACTAAATAATGGAGCATGGGAGTTCTTCAACGACACATTTCCATATTGAGTATGTCTTGCTCTTTTCGTGCAATTTTTAAGTCACACCCTCAGTCATGCACAACAGTAATTTTCAGAAAACTGGCTTTTTCAGACACTCTCAATAAGAATTAAGATGCCTGTGTTCTCTCACCCACTGTCAGTCTCTTCTGAGATCCTGTTGTGGCCAGTTACAGATCGTCCCTGGGATGACCGCCAAAGAACTTCACATGGACCGTTCAGGTTGGTCACTACGCAGTACAACCTGACCAGGTTCAACTTGTCAAAGTCCATTTGACCTCCGGTCTGGTCCGGTTGTTGTTTTTGTGTTTCTGGGTGCATGTCAGATAGCAGTGTAACCCTGCTTTTATTGGTCCACACATCTTCTGAAAAACAGTTTAACTGAGTGTCATTAAAGTGTTATGATTAGTCTACATCCACTAATTATTTATGTCTCAGGAAAGAACAAACTATCAATTTATCAGTCCATTTATAAGTCAGACTAGGAAACCCTTTAAACTACCTGAGACACTTAAGAAAGATGTTGGTAATATTTTGTTTGCAAAAGCACAAGCAAGCATTACACTCCCTGGGTTTTGACTCTTATTTAGTGTCCATAAATGACCCAATGATTTAGTGTCCATAAATGACCTGATGATTTAGTGTCCATAAATGACCTGATGATTTAGTGTCCATAAATGACCCGATGATTTAGTGTCCATAAATGACCCGATGATTTAGTGTCCATAAATGACCCGATGATTTAGTGTCCATAAATGACCTGATGATTTAGTGTCCATAAATGACCTGATGATTTAGTGTCCATAAATGACCTGCTCAAAATGTGTACGTCATTCTACCGAGCCTATAAAATTTACAAAATTAGAAGATTAAAAGGAAAAATGGCAGTTGCATCCTGCTGAAATTTGAAATGAAGGATATCCCTCAAAGACTTAATATTGGATAATTCAGACAATATGTCTGGGCACCAATAATGCATTATGAATGCCAGGCGTTTGGTCACTTGGCTGCAGTTTTTAGGAGTTGATGAAGAGGTAGGACACGTGGTGGGGATTATGGGTACTCAGAATGTAGTGAGGTGACTGAAGTGTTTTAACTGTTGAGGCAGCTGCAGTGCAGGTTTAAGAGGATAGAGGTCAAAATGCAGGATGCTCAGCTAATTCTGAGGATGGGGTATTCACCATAGGCTGTAAAGGCAAGGATGTTTTCAGTAAGGATTCTCATATGCTAATGCATAATCAATGCCAACTGCAACTTCTATTTCTCCATCATTCCTACCTACTCACTACTTCGTAAAACATTTGAATTCTTCATACTTATCGTAGCTATGGTGAATGTGTCAAGGCTAGTACAAAAAAAGTAAGATGCAATTAATTGTCCGAACACCTGGTTGAGTTTTTGGCATTTGTTCAGAAAACTCGTTCAACTACCTTTACAGACCACATTGCAGCAACATATCGCTCATCAGAAAGAGCACACTACTAGAAAATAATGGGCTGTGCATTTGTGCATGATATTGGTATCAGTGGCACTTTTGATTGGCTGAGCAGACCTGATTAATCAAGAACATGTCAATCACACTAATCAATTTCCAACGTTGTCTGTTTGTCTTTTTCCTGAGTTTATGGGTTATCGTTTGTGTTTGGAGTGAGCTTAGAGTTCCTCTCATTATTTAGAAACAATTCAGTGAGATGACACTAATTACCTTGTTAAATTTGAACCATTTTAAAACCAGAGATCACAATTTCAAACAGACTCTTGATGTTCTCAAACCGGTCCTCACTTGACTGAAGCTTTCTCCATTATGTAAATTATGTCAAACTGAAAAAGTACGCACACACACACACACACACACACACACATATATATATATATATATATATATATATATATATATATATATATATATATATATATATATGAATTGAATTAATCAGGATGAAAATGCTTTTTGTTAATTACAGCAGACCTCCCATAATAATGAACAACCACACTATTCTTTTGTGATTGAATGACTGTTACTGACCTCCCACATGCAGAGTGGTCCCGTTACCGCTGACCTGAGGATACACTTCGGTTTGCGGTCCGCAGTAGTACCGTCCTGAGTCTGTGTTTTCTACGTCCAGTACAGTCAGTTCAGCCTCATCGTTACTTATCTTCTTACTGCTGAATCGATTTCTGCTCGTGTCATACGTGGTTATCATCTCAAACGCACCGGTCGCGTTTAGTCGATACCACTGAACCAAATCTATGTTACACTTCTGCTCTTTCACACATTGGCAATATATTGAGACATTTTCTCCAGGTCTTGTTATAACCAGCGGATTGCCTTTAGTAGAGATGACAGTAAAATCAAACTGTGTTCATATTTATATGCACTTGTGAAAATGAAATTTAATTGGGGTAACGGTAAAAGAAACAATTAATAATTTATGTACATTCTGGGACTTATCAGTAATAGCAATGTTAATGTGAGATTTGCAGTTGACTACAAATGACTACTAGTCTTTACACTTTACATTAACAAATTCAAAGGATGACTGAGAATAACTGTTAATGGAGCACAGACAAAAAGAAAACCGAAAAATTGCATGTCTGCTCAAATTACAAACTGTTTCGTTTAAAAATAAAAGGTTAACATATTGCACAGACTCACCAAAGCCACGAGTGGTGAACAGAAATATTAGCCAGATATTTAGCCATGGGTCCTCCATCGTTGGTAAAAAAAAAGAAAGAAAGAAAAAAAAACATACTACAGTTTGTTTTCAGGAATACTGCAGGGGATTGTGGTATTTAAAGTCAAACATGGCAGTTAGATTAGAATATCTGACGAACCCGCTGAAGCTTACTGACCTCAGAGGTTATGGTCTCAGAGACTGCATTGAGCTCTGCTGCATTTTTCTGTTGAAATATGTTTACCCCAAGTGACGGGGGCCTTGTCAAACCACACGAAACCACACCGAGGATAGGGTCATTCTATCAGCGTCTCTTTAATGTGAGCTGTGGTCTTGTTTCCTGCAAAACTCAGAACAGTTTCCTTTTTCATAGCGTCAAAGAGAAAAGTGTTCGTGACCACAGGGTGAAAAACAGACAGGCTAGGTTACAAATTAGAGAGACTATTTTATTTAGGTTAGAGGAAATTTTCACCACACAAGTAACAAAACAGCACTTTTCAATATAAAAAAGTTACATTTCTTTAATTGAAAACACTTCTCAAACTACAAACGTAAGTGCACATGAACAAGGTAAAATGTGAGTTGTGTGTAACTTTATCTGAGCATTAAAGTAATTTTAGCGAACAATATGATTATCCGTTTGCTAGATTTGAACAGCTGATGTGGGCAGGGTTCAGTTTCTTTCTTAATTACTCATTATGACAAACTGACACCATTAGAATACTACAGCAATCTCAAATTGTTGAGTCTTTATTTTTGTTACCAGCTTTCAGCTAATTGTCTGTCCGTGTGATCACTTTACATACAATGTTACGTTTATGGTCCCAGCATAGTCAAGCGCTCAGTATTGTTAATGTAATGTGTTAATGTTAGTCTGTGTTGTTTGATTCCGTTTTCTTTTGCGGATCTTGCGAGCCCAGAACAAGATGAAGACCAGTGTAGTTAAAACACACAGACCACACGCAGGACCAGTGAACATCAGCCACTGACAGGAACTCAGATCTGTAGAGACAGTTGGTACAATGGCTTTAACACCTCACACTGCACAATGAAGCATGAGGCTGTGTCATTCTAAAGGCTTCCAGAGAGTTGTGTGCATGATAACAGCTCAGTGATGAAACATTTCCTGTGTTTCTTTTCAATACTCTCTCACACTTATGCATTTTTACCCTTTTTAGAAAATAAAAAGAAATCAGGGAGTATTTTTGTGACTTTGGGCTTTTTATGCAATTTGTATATACCATGTAAGAATTACATGGTATAAAATTATGTTTGTAACACACAAACATAATTTGGTGTTGAAGTACCTTTCATGTCATCCTGTGTGACTGCTGATTGGCTGACAGAGCCTTTGTTGTCGTGGTGACTTACACACTTCATGGAGAGTGTGTTTTCAGCTCCAGACAGTGTGATGACAGACCATCGTATAAATGATCCATCCTCCTCTATCTCTCTCCCCGTTTCCCCCGAGACCCTTGTCTTCTTTTCCCCGTCCCCCATTTCCCACAATGGATCGCTCCAGCCTTTCCCCCCTCCTGTCATCTCACATAGAAACACACTGGTGCCATCCGGCTGGGTGCTACCAAACACATGCAGGACAGGGAGGACATAGGGATCTGAGAAAAGGGGTGATTTGATATGTGAGCCATGAGTAATCAAAATAATATTCACTACAGTAAAGACATGAATGTCATGTTTTAGCCTGAATGGGATTTGAAATCTTATAAGCCCCCTCAAAAAAAAAACCAAATAAAATTCTGCACAAACATAGTGGGAAAAGCTGTACTTAATGCATTTCAGTGCAAACGAAGCATTAACCTTTGGAACCTTCTTTTCAAACCTTCAGAAGCAACAG
>NC_044503.1:37713518-37756018 GCF_902362185.1 Chanos chanos | reverse complement strand
TACACTGGAGCTTGAATTGTTTCCCCGCAGTTGTTTGGGTAAAAGCATCAACCAGATTAATGTAATGTAACAGATAGATATACAGACTGACAGATCCATAGATAGGTCCATTTCTAATCAAGAACCGTAATCCACCACATTTGAGTCTAAAAAAAAAAACTTCCACAGAAATGTCCCGCAGGATCAAACACTTTATCAGGAATACTACTGCTAAGATCTGCCCTTCATAATAGAAGCCCAGTGCCTGGAGGAGTGCCCTACTCCACACAACAAATACAGAATAAGATCCAGTGCAGAGAGTGTAACTCCTGAGAAAACAGCTCCCAGTGGAGTGTGGTATAGTTAATCTAAAAAGGGAAAGGCTGTAGTTAAAGGGAAAGGAAACCAGCAGTGGATGGGACTCAGTTAAGCACAAGCGATGCTATATGGGAGATAAATTCGATTCTTGTGGTTGGTTGGTTGGTTGTTTGGAAACATGATTAAAAGGTAGATTAAGATATGAAATTTCTGTATGTTTGTTTGTTGTTGTTTTTTTTGTTTTGTTTCTTTGTTTGTTTGCTTGAGATCGCTTACTTGTCTGAATTTGTTTTGGCAAATTAGGGAATGGGAACAATGATTTACACACTCCTGTACAGTAGGCAGCAGTATGGGCTTTTACATTTACAACTGGATAATAAAAAGAAGGAAAACAGCGAAGAAGGATAACTGTTTTCTGCCAACTTCCATCTCGATACGTATCTGTCTTTTGGGAAGAGATGAACACTAATTTTATCAGCAAACCATTTCTTCCATCTGGAATTTACGTCTTTCATGGAAAAGAATCCATTCGAACAAAGTTTGTTGGAATTTTATTGGACCTCTTTCCTCGTGTGGAGTGAAACACTGGCCTGAATGTGACTGTTTACAAACATGTGGAATACGGCGGCAGTTTGATTTCAGTCTCAACTACTAAAATACTAAAGATTTTGGTGGGCAACACTACAGCTTCACTAAGGTTGGACATTTTCCGTTTCGAATGTTTGGGACAATTGTGGAAAGACTGGTAGTTCATAACAGGGGATAAAAAAAAGTCAAACTCTCTATACTGTTAGACACTCAGTGGGGGGAGGGACAATCGCATTTCTGCATCATGTGCTTAAATAAGCACATCTTCTTACCATAATGAGAAAAGTAATAATAGCAATGCGATTTGTTACGTTTACAAATAACCAGGAGAATATTAAAGTTATGCGAAAAAAAAGTGCATGAAAACATATTTTTAAAAAGGGCTGGCAGCCCAAAAATAAATAGATAACTAAATAAATAAAATAAAGCATATAACGAGAGAGAGAGAAGAAAGTGGAGGTTGTAGAGATGGGGTTTTGGGTCTGACTGAGACCGGATGCGCCGATAGAAAGAGAAGTCACCCCGCCGGCTTTGACGGCGCCGTTACCAAGCAGCAGCGCTCTGGAGCGGAGAGTGAATGGTAGGGTGTAACTATGGCAGTGCTGGACAGAGGGATAAAATTACCAAAGACAGGTGGTATTTATTTATTTATTTTGGCTGCCAACCCTTTTTTTAAAATACGTTTTCATGCATTTTTTTTTTAAATTTGTTGCAACAGAAGCGATATGCCTAGAGACTTGCAAAATTATAATGATGCACACAAACTTGTAAACGCACAACTAACAAATTTAAAAAGTGCATGAAATTATAATAATGCGATAAAAGCAGAATCTCCACCCAAACAAAGACCTACCTAACTGTTCCTATGTATGTAACTCAAACTTAACTAGCTATTAGCACGACAACAGCATGACAATAACCTGTCGCTAAACCTAACTTAGACTTTTACCAAAAGGAGGGCGGGGCGCACACGCATTCTTGCAGTGTTTAGTTTTCAGCTGTTTCTGTCCCTGATAAATATGAATCTGCTTTTCAAAAATTCCTGTTATCAGGTCAAATTGAGTGTTTGTCCCGGCTTTTCAATATGTTACGGAACAAAGTTCAACAAAGTTCAGAAATGTTTTGACATTTTTTAGGAGGGAAATCATTGAAATTTACCGATTTAATTGAAAGTTTATATGGAAATTTCAAGCAGACCGGCTGTTCCTGTAGTTTGACTGTCTTGAAACCCACCTTAAATTTGTAAGTTGTGCGTTTACAAGGTTGTGTGCTTATGTGTTGTTTTTTGAAGCATTTGGTTTGGTTTCTCTAATATAGCACCCCCCCCTCCTTTAAATAACAAAATAAATAAATAAAGTCAATAAAATAAATAAATAAAAATAAGTAAAATAAATAAAAGTATCTCTTGTAACAGTGTACTACAGTGTATGATTTGTGCCATGTCATATCTATGCTTAATAACAGTAAGCTGGGCAGATGCATAGATATTAAAATATGTACTCGTTTGTACAAGGCAGAGGTACTTTTTCAAGTCGATAAATGTACAGCTTTACAGCATTGTGTATTTTGGGTGTGAGTGTTATTTGTATAATTGTATAACTTTTTTTTTCTTTTTTTAACCGAATTTCACGCTCGAGCTCGTAGACTGAGCACACGTACACCATCTGTGGGGACTATCCGGATGAAACAGGGCGTACCAGCTGTAAACAGCAGGGGGCGCCATCATCTCAGATTATTCTCTAGAAACCTGAATGGCGTCACTGATAAATAACAGAACAAATAGCACAGAAGAAAAGTTAGTATGTTGCATGTTCCAGGCACATTTTTCACTATCCAAACTGATTCTCTTTGCAAGCAGTTCAATCGCAAATGCAAACACTTCCGTGCTAAACCCTTTCATCTCCAACTTGTGTTCTCTTCGGGTATTGATGTTCCTTTTGAGTCAAAGAGCCTAGAACTTTTCTTTTTCATCGGTCATTGGTGTTAGCTGGTCATGTGACCTTGTGGCATGTTTTTTTTTTGATCATCTTTAAATGATCAGCAGAGCCCAATGGAAACTCACCCGGTAAAAGGATGCTGTGTGCATTACAGCGATGATATAAAGGATTTTACCCAATGCAAATAGTCGAGATCATTTTCAACAAATCTCCAGAAACAGACACTGTAAGTCTTCTCTCTCATTTTCTCTCTCTCTCTCGCTTTCTGTCTCACTCTCTTTCTATCTCTTTCTCTCTCTCTCTCTTTCTCTCTCTCTCTCTCTCTCTCTCTCTCTCTCGCTTTCTCTCTCTCTCTCTCTCTCTCTCTCTCTCTCTCTGTCTCTCTCTCGCTTTCTCTATTGCTCGCTCTCTTTCTTTCTGTCACACCCTGGTCTCTGTGTCCCCTGTCACACCCTGGTCACTGTGTCCCTTTTTTCCCCTCTAGTGTTCAGTCTGGGTTCTGTTTTCACTGTTTTCTCTTGTTTCCCCCCTTCTTTGTCGGTTTTTGGTTCAGCCCTGTTTAGTCTTTTAGTTCAATCATTGTTCTCACGGTTATTTTTTCGGTCTGCCATGGCTTGTTCTTTCACTGGAATTCTGTAAGTCTTTGAAACTCTTGTGTTTACTTTAAATAAAGATAACACTGATCTGCATGTGCATCCAGCCTCTTTCAAGAAACGTGACACTCTCCTTCTATCTCTCTCTCTTTCTCTCCCTCTCGCTCTCTCTCTCCCCTTCTCTTTCTCTCCTTCTCTCTCTCTCTCCTTCTCTTTCTCTCCCTCTCTCTCTCCGTTTTTGAGCTACACTATGTCTGCTGTTGGCTTTTGGTTGAAAGCTGTGGAGAGAGAGAGAGAGTCAGTGGTCGCTGCCCATTTAATGACCGATACACCAGGACATTTTTACAAGTGTTTGTGGTTTTTACTGCTTTGTGGTCATTTCTATGGCGACACAAAATGAACCAGTATCTTTTGATATTTTCATGAATAAAATGAGCTTGTCTATGTTTAGCTGAGGCGCTCTAATATTTCGCTGAACAGAAATAGAAACTGTGCGTGCATGTGTGTGTGTCAGCATGGGGAGGTTACACATGATTTCTTGTAAGCAGCCTCTTTATTTGAAAGGGTGGCAGTCTTTGACTTTCACTTTTGGTTCCTATTTTAAGCAGTGGAAAGTCCCACAGCTTTTTAAATCTACTTTCACTTTTGTTGGGGTTGTGGGGTTCATCATGTTTAGAAGCCCTCATACTTTGCTATGAAGGACTGTCTCCAGACTTTTCAGGGGCAGGGAGAGAGTAATATCACTCCAGCCTCTGGGCTTTTACACTGTGTTCTCCATATTCTGTGATGAGGAGACAGATCACCTCCTCTAAACCTGGTTCTAGTTCTGGAGAACCACATTACAAGCCCCCGGTCTGGTAGTAACTGACGTGGAGGATTCTGGTAAAATCTGTGGGTCAGTAGAAGAACAGTTTTTTTTCTCATTTTCTCTCTCTCCACTCCTCTCTCGTAATTACATTACACGTGTGTGTGTGTGTGTGTGTGTGTGTGTGTGTGTGTGTGTGTGTGCGTGTGTGTGTGTGTGTGTGTGTGTGTGTGTGCGTGAGTGATGTTTTCATACTTTGTTGTTCTTCAGCCCAAAACCATTATGTTTTGTTATTTAAGGAGTGTTTGTGTGAATCATAAGTTATGGGTGCTGAGATTCTGTGTCGTGTTCATTGTGTGTGTAACCGAGCCCTTCCGTTGACCTCTGTGTGATATGGAAAACCTCCAGCTGGAGTCTTCCTCTGTGGATGACTGGCTCGTGTCCGGGATTTGCCTGTGTGGTAACATCCTGTTCACTAATCCTCGCGTGGTAAAGTATTGCTTTAACTCTCATTGAAACTCTATATGGGCTGCGTGTCAAACCTGAAGTGAAAGTGAAACTATTGGGAATATTTGGCAGCCGCACAAAGCTAACACGGCTGCTGTCCATATAGATTACATAAACATGCTTTGCATACATCTGTACTGTGTACTGGTTCTCTCTCGCTATGTGTGTGTGTGCGCGTGTATCTCTCTCTCTCTCGCTCTGTGTGTGTGTGCACGCATCCATGCATGTGTATGTCTGCTTCAAACAGGCATGGGAAGCGGGTGTGAACTGAAGGTCCTGTCATGTGATACATCGTAATGAAACGGCAATACATTCTCTCATTAGTATTAGGCTTTATTTTCCACAAACGTCCGGAAAGTTCTTCAACATCCATAAAATGTATTATTTGTGACAGTGATAAAACTTCAACAAATACATACGTTGTACAAATCCATCCTCGCACAGTCATTATACAATCCATTTTCATACATATACACATATATATATATATACATACATACATACATACAATGTATTTTCAACAGTCCAACACGGCTTGTATGACAGTCACGTTCGTTTCTTCACGTTCATCGTGTCCACCCAGCCCTCTGAAAAACGGTCACTGAAAACAAGCAGCACTATTACGTAACATGCACAAGGTGACATCAGCAGGCTTTTTACTTTAAGCAAAGGTACAGATGATTTAACCTGTGGTGTGATGTCTGGTGGTTTAATCCTGACTGCCACAGGATGGCGAGCTTCATTCAGGCGTCTGATTCTATGAGGTTGAGAGGTTGTGAGGTGCTGTTGAGCAGTTTTAGCTCATGAGAATACTGTCTGTGGAGACTGACGTGCAGAATTGAGAGGAGTCGTCATCTAGGCTTGTCTGAGCGGAGGAGCCACGGGAAGGACACAGGGCAATGATTTGAGAATCCGGAGAAATCCAGAAAGAGATTTGCTGTTAGATTTGTTTTGCGAATGCGCTGCGTCATCTTGAAAACTTCTCAGGGACAAGCTGTCAGATTTTTCTTCTTCACTCACTGTAAAATCAAAGAACATCCTCATTCATTGACTTGAAAACACCTTTTTAAAAAGTCACGAAATAGGCATGTAAATGAAGACAGGTCATATAAAAATATGAAATGTAATGATGATAATGGGGCAGCCCGTGGACCTAGAGGTCAGAGACATCCGTGGCTGAGGTGGTCATGAGCAAGGCATCTAACCCACAACTGATGGGTTGAATGCAGAGGTCAGATTCACCGCTCACTGTTCACAGTGTGTGTGTGCAAACACGGGATTCTATTCTATTCTGTTCTGTTCTGTTCTATTCTATTCTATTCTATTCTGTTCTATTCTATTCTGTTCTATTCTGTTCTATTCTATTCTATTCTATTCTATTCTATTCTAATTGTACTATGGGCACTATTTTAAACCTGCTCAAGTATATTCTCCATTACAATGTTAAATTATACTGCACTGATTTTTATTTTTAATGCTTAAAAAAAAAAAAAGATATTTAATGACTTACTCGCTTCTGGCAAACACATACTATTCGCCCTTTTCAAGAGTGGACGCTTTGGCGTTGTCCGTCGGAGCTTAGACGTACGCCCCGCGTCACGCGACTCTCCTGGATTCTGTGTAACGTGTGCTTCTCGTTCCCGATCCCCCGCCTGCTCCTCCGCGTTACGCTCCACTGCCTCCCTGGGTTCTCCCCGCGGCGTTAAAGATAATCTCATCGCGTCTCCGTCCCGCCTCGCGGCTACGTCCTTCGTCTTCCTGCCGGTCCAGCGCATGGTTCCTCTCGTCCGTCGCTGTCCTCAGCCTCGGAGAGTCAATGCAGAGGTGTTTTCCTCTCTGTAACAAGCAGTTTTACGGTCAGTATCGATTCGGTTCACCCTCTGACACACAGCGAAAGAAGCGTTAACAAAACATGACGCAAGCAGCAGTCCAGGGATTCCAAGCACAATGTGTCAGCTCAGATTTCAGTTTTCACTGTAGCCCCACTCAGTTACTGAGAGCTAGTAACAATAATAATAACAACAATAGTAATAATAATGATGATGATAATTATAATAATATAATGACTACTGAAATCACCCAAGCAAGACTGTTTTGACAAGAGGCCAATGACATATAGACCTTTTAAATCATTTCCATGTCATGCAGTGTTAAAATGCTGTTAGTTTTGATTCTGTTCAAGCAAATTTTTGTATAAATTTTTAAACATGTGTATCACAAGATTAGAATGTTCTCATTTGCTCGGGTTAGACATGTGGTGCATATGCTACACACACTTAGTGCAGACAATACAACTGTGTATAAAAATTATACAACGGTGAGAGTGCTATTATACAATGCCCTCTTATACAGTGCAGTGCAGTAAGGCTGTGATCTGATAACTAAGAGTTGGAGTCTGTTGTTATGCAAATAAACTTATCATTGGCTGAATTTTTATAACTCGTTTCGAAATACTTTACTTAATTTGAGTTAAATGTGAAACTCCCGCGGTTTGTGACGGTCTGTATTCCCTGTCATACGCAGCAGGGATCTGGGATATTAAAAGACTTCAGAGTTATTAAAAGTGGTCTAGCCATACTCGATCAAAAATAGCGCCGCCTAGTCTTATAAACTTTCCACAGGTTTTTTTTTCTGTCAAATTATGCAGAGAAAGATGTTTTATTTAGAATAGGAAAGAATGTGTCAAGGCATTCATGAGAAAAAGCTGTACTTTTTCTTTTTTCAAAAAGGGCAAAGATCACAAAATTTATACTGACGTCTCTCCTGATAGATATTGAAATCTTGCCCCCCTAATTACTGCTCTAATCTTTCTGTAAATACTTTTTTTTTTCTTAATTGTGTAAATGCATATTTTTGTCATATCTACTGATTTGGACCATGAAATAACAAAAGCACTGTCTGAAATTTTTTCACCTCATACGTTCTTGCATGTTAAGCAGCAAATGCAGGTTTGTCAGATTGAGAATGACTGTTGTACCTTTTCTCTGCACCGTGTGGATTCTCACACATTCCTCTCAGGGCATTTATTGTAAACTGTTGATTTCTTGTCACTGTGCGGATTCTCATATATTCTTCTGAGGGTGTGAACTGTGACATGTCTGACCTCTGAGGTGTTTTTTCACTTACAACACATTTCCACACACTGCATAATGAGCATGTGACATGCAAACACCCAACACCACTGAATGCCTCAACACCTCAAAGGCATCACCCATGCCCATCATGATTCATGCTCTTCTTCCAGTCCAAGTAGTTTCGAGCTGCGTTCCCATCATTTTTGAATCTTGTTCAAAGCCTCTCTGTCTAAATTGTTTAAAATCGATAACTTTTCACGTCTCAATTCAATTCAGTTTATATGTATAGCGCTTTTTAAAATCAAAATTGTCTTAAAGCAGCTTTACAGAGATCAGAGCCTAAAACCCCCAGTGAGCAAGCCCAATGTGACAGTGGCAAGGAAAAACTCCCTGATGAAGTGAACAGGAGGAAGAAAGCTTGGGAGAAACCGAGACCCAACAGGGGGAACCCATCCTCCTCTGGCCAGCACATAAAACAAACATTCATAGGGTGACGAGAAAGACCTGTTTATATTTACCGAGACCCAACAGGGGGAACCCATCCTCCTCTGGCCAGCACATAAAACACATTCATAGGGTGATGAGAAAGTCCTGTTTATATTTACCGAGACCCAACAGGGGGAACCCATCCTCCTCTGGCCGGCACATAAAACAAACATTCATAGGGTGATGAGAAAGTCCTGTTTATATTTACTGAGACCCAACAGGGGGAACCCATCCTCCTCTGGCCAGCACATAAAACAAACATTCATAGGGTGACGAGAAAGTCCTGTTTATATTTAAAATTAATGTCTATATTTCAGTAGGATATCGTCAAGGGCACTTTCGCCGTGACAGTCCATGTTAATCTGCATGTCCTTTTGACTGTGAACTGTGTAAGAAAGTGACACCAATCAGCCAGAGGTCAGACCACATCACTGTTGGAAAACTGAATTCAACTGAATTCAAATACATAAATCAGCCATTGTTCTGCTGAAACCCCTCTGTGCGTATTTGGCGAAGTGTTTCGTTGAGCTCAGGGCAGTGAGAATACACATTACAAAAAAAAACCCTCAAAAACTTCCCTGTCCAAGAGATTCCACAATTGTCCTTAATCCACTTAGAACATTCGCATATTTCACAATGCACTTGTGAAATTTCGAGAACCAAAAAGTTCACGATGTCTCATGACATTCACGCGATATCTCCCTGCCATTTTATTACATTCCCTCCAGTGCTGTCTAAACGCCTCAGCTCCCTGACGTCTATGAACCGTAGTTATGGCTGTAATTCAAAGTAATTCAAAGACCTCAGAGACACAACTGTATCGATTTGGTCTTTACCAGTGATCCTGTCAGCTGATATTTACTTTGCATAAAGATATCAATACCCCCCCCCCCCCCCCCCCCCCCCCCCCAAAACACACTCACAAAATTCTCTCTCCCCATTACTATCTTGCACCTATGCAAAGTGCAATGCGCTTTCTCTCTCTCACCAATTCCTTTTTCAATTCAAATTCAAGTTGTGCAAACCTATCCCCCAGTTTTGTTCACTAAACTGTCACTACAAATTGTACATTAATTGGTTATCAACTGCAGAATTAAGTATTTGCATTACCATCTGAGTATAAGTGACACATCTGCTCTTATTGGCGATAGAAACTATCATCAGAACAGAACCAGAACTGAATTAGTATCAGTACCTTCATATTAAGAATCACAACCCCCTTTCCCCCTCCAACTTCACCCTGAGCACAAAGTCAAAACTGCTCCCCTGAACCAGGAGAATGTGTCTTTCAGTAAGCTCAGATATGCTGAGTACACAGTGTCCTCTCTCTCTCTTTCTCTCTCTCTCTCTCACACTCTCTGTCACACACACACACACACACACACACATAACTCTACTCTCTTTCATTAACATTGCAGAATACAACACACCTTTCATTCTAACTCAGATCCCTCTGTCTTTCACTCTCTGTGCCCAAAGACTAAGGACCAACAATATAAAACACAATATCAAACACACACACACACACGCATACACATATTCTTTATTGCACACGGGGCCACCCCCACAAGCACAGTTTAGTCTTTACTCACCGCTGTGTAAGCTTCTCTGACCGGACTTATGAGAAAGTGAAACACTCACTCTTTAAATGACGTGCGAGAATGAAAGTGAAACTATATATTTAGATCATTCTCAAATAGAAACCTTATCCTGGTGGAGGGCTTTGTGGGCACAACCAACTTGGAGGAGCCCCCAGGGCAGACCCTGGACACGTTGGGAGAATTATATATCTTGGCTGGCCTGGGAACGCCTTGGGATCCCTGAGGAGGAGCTGGTGGATGTAGCCGGGGAAAGGGATGTCTGGGCTACCCTCCTCAGCCTGCTGCCACCACGATCCTGTCCCATATAAGCGTCAGAAAATGATGATGATGATGATGATGATTCTGTATTAGCCCAGCTGGGGTTATAGTAAATCTCCCTGGATTGACATGAAATGGGATTATACTAAGAGCCCTGAGGGATTGCTTTTCTGCTCATCACTAATAGCAATTTTATTTAGAACTCTGTCCTGTCAAGATGAGGTTGCCTACCTTTCCAGTGTTTTGAAGTTAACAATAAATTCACCTGTTATTTACTTATAGTGGCAATCGCTCCAGTGTTGTAGCCATTACTAGTTTATACGGTTTAAAAACATGTTTTTTCCACTTGTCAATTCTTTGTGAACTTTCTCCATTGTGATAAGTAACAAATGGATTTTAATATGATTTTTCTCCTTTCATATAGAAATGAACTTCAAGACAGTCTTGCAAAATCACTGAATTCATTTTCACTTTTATTTTCAAGAACCTAAAATTCAAACAAACAGCAACAACAATAATTTGGGGGTTTTTTTCTTCATTTTTATATGATATTGTAGCGGCGTAGTCCAACTCTTAGCTCTCAGTCTTTTTACCAGTGGATGACAGGGAACCCTTGATAACGCTCTGAACTCCTTACTTAATGAACATGTGGCTTACAAAAATGCCCAGGTTGGGAAAGATGCCTAAAAATAAAACAACCTAAGGGGGGGGGGGGGGGGGCGACTCCATCTGTCTGAACTGGCAATCCTCTTGTATTGCTCCTCCTCCTCAGCACTATGCCCCACCCCTCACCCCACCCCCCAAACTAACCAACCAACTAACTAAGGCACCTCTCTCCCCGGTAACCTAAATGAAATACATGAGGCTAATGCATGTGAGGATGTGTGTGTGTGTGTGTATGTGAGGGTCTCTCCAATATTATTTTAAGATACTCTATATTGTTTTTAATAATGCGGTGCATGACTTCTTTAAAAAGCAAAGTTTACTGTTTTTCATTGCCACAGCTCTGGTTTTAGTGGTCCTGAGAAATGAAAGGTCGTTTGGAGCAGGGGAGGTCTGCATAGGCTATGCCCCGCTCAGACTCCTGTGAGAGTGACCCAAACACAAACCATGACTAGACGCATACGAAATGTGACACACACAAACCTAAAACACCTGGAAAAAAAAACGCTTAATGAAGGTAGGTATAGTACTCTTGGGGATCAGAGTAAAGGTCACTTTGTCTTCTTGTCATGTCGGGGTTTTTGTCTTGGGGAACTGATGTATACCCACATCTCACGACACTGTACAGCTGGACGTCTGGCCCAGTTCTAACGGCGACATGGTTTTGATTGTCTTGGCTCCCAGACTGCGAGTCCTGGAGATTCAACTGTGCGTACAAAATGTATGGCTGTCCATCGCCCTGTGGGGGAAAAAATAAATAAATAAATAATTTTAAAAAATACAATAACCCTGAAGTATTCTTTCTTTACATTTTCTATATCTGGGCTTTCTTTTCTTCCTTTAAGATGAATTTCATATCCTTCGGATGATTAACAAATTGGGGGGGGGGGGGGGGGGGGGGGGGTATTATACACACACTGAGTGTTTGGGGGAAAATATATGTGGAGGGGAGGAAAACCCTCAGAATTCTGCCCTGAGTGACATGCTGGTCCGTTTCTGTTTAAATGAAGGACATGTTACCCTCTTTTTAAACAGCCCCCTGCCCCCATCTTAGACCCCCTTAATAAAACAGAGGTGAATACAACGTTCGACCATGGGCTTTGTAAGCAGAATATCACTATATTCAAATACTAAACACTCAAAAAACAATGTAGGAAAACACTTCGCTGGAGTGCCCTTGGATTATAGTTAACTGGAGGAATTGTGCCCTCTGGTGGCAGCTTCTTTTAATTTACTTTACTCTAGACCAGGGGTATCAAACTCCGGTCCTGGAGGGCCAGGGTCCTGCTGTTTTTCTTGTCGACCAACTAAATAGAATCTCTTATTGGCTGAAGAGCGTCCACACCTGTTTTCAAGGTGAAAATCAACAGGTAACTAAGAGGTGAAAACAAAAATCAGCAGGACCCCAGCCCTCCAGGACCGGAGTTTGACACCCCGCTCTAGACCCACTATCCATGCCAGTGAATCTGGATAAGTTAGAATTCTCACCTGGACATCAGGATCAGGCGAGTTACTGTCCACCCTAACTGCTGCTCACACACACACACACACACACACACACACACACACACACAGTATCTTATTATAATCAACAATATCACACAAATATTTCAGATTCATGATGTTAATTTTACAAAACTAATGTTTGTTTGTTTGTTTGCTGGACATTGATGAGATAAATAAACACACGTCTCTGCTTATAGCACAGCCACTGATCATTAAAAGAAGGTATGAGCATAAACGTTGTTGACAGTAACATAAAATTAACATTCATTCACTCTTCATTACTCCATACTGAAAATCTGTGTTTTCTGTCCTTCTGTACTGATGCTGTTGTGGAGTTGCGTAACACACCTTTGCCCAGGTAACAGAGACAGTGACAGGTGAGGATGAGGAGGAGAATCACACATGCTGTACTGAGAGTTATAAGTGAGTACAGCAGAGCAGGACACCACTCTGAAATCACACGAAAACACTTTAACTTATTAACACATCACTTCACAGTCCACTGATAATATGACATCTGAGGTTAAGTTTGGTATATCAACACAAGGTTACGTTATTGTATGTTAGCTGTGTGTGTGTGTGTGTGCGTGTGTGTGTGTGTATGTATGTGTGTGTGTATATATGTGTGTGTGTGTGTGTGTGTGAGCGTGCGCGTGCGTCTGTTTATTTTACCAGGATCTCTGTTTCTCTTGTTTAAAAAGAACATGTTGCTCTTATGGGTGTTGTTGACTCCAGCATTAACTTCACACCACCATTGCTCCGTCTCTTCAGAAGAATTGTGGGAACTGTAGTCTGTCTGACCTCTCACTGTCAACACGCTGGTTACCATGAGCCTGACGAGAATAAGACACACATACACGACTTCAGGTTTATCACACTGTCCAGGATCTGTTTCCACAGGAATTATAAAATGCATTTTATGCAATAAAATAAAATGAGAAGGTGGCTATGAGAAAATCCTGATAGTTTCCAAAGGAACGTTTGCCTGTAAAGCTGTTGGGAATAAAACACTGAGATAGCTCAAGAGGCAGAAAGAAAGATCGCCACAAGAGGGCAGTGTAACGATGACTTTCCGATCACTGTTTTAAAGCCTTTGTTTCAGTCATGTGTCACAAGTTCAGTTCATTGTCTAAATTGGCCTCTTAAGAGAAATTCTAAGTAAGGATTATAACGCCTGTCTTTGTCACACTCACCCATTTGCGGTCTCGTTCGACGTCCTGGTTCTGCCAGTTATGGACTGTCCGCGGGTTGATCGCCAGGTGACCTCACATGGGCCTTTCAGGCTGGTGACAACACAGCACAACCTGAGCAGGTCCAGCTTCTGTCTCTGTGTTTCTGACCCCCGCTCAGTCAGCAGTGTCACTCTGCTCCTATTGGTCCACACGCCTTCTGAAACACAGGTGAAATGATTGGCTCTGCTGTCTCTAGATGTTTTAAAAAGTCCAAGAACAAGACCCGGGACCGATGTACCAGTTAATCAGTTCGATTTTACAGGAACCGTCAGAATGAGCTCAGTTCTCAGTCGTTATAAATACTGCTGAAGCTACGTCGTTATTCATTTCTAGAATCTGGACTGTTTCATTTTCTGGGACGAATTTAGTTAAAAAAAAAAAAAAGAAGGAAAGAAAGTAAGAAAAAACTTAAAGGAACATTTAGTTTCAGTTTAACTGCGATCTAACTCCATCAGTCTTTAACTCAGCCTTTGGCTTTGATAGTGTAGGTCTTACATCAACAATTACAAACTCAGTGGCCTGTTTATTACACACAGCCTTTCCAGCCTTTCTAAAATCTGTGATGAGACTTTCTGAGGTTACGGTTAGGGTTTCGGTTAAAGGCAACTTTAGATCTACCTTTGCGGTTATACCAAGGCTCAATTTCATGTAATATCAAAAAAAGAAAAACATTGGTTCAACCCATGAAAAAATACAAAAAACTACACAGAGAGAGTTAGAGATTATAGATAGTAGGGACAGCAGGAGTAGATCATGATGGAAAATCTGCTTGTGTCATTGCACTTTATAGCACCAGTGCTTACACAAAACTATATTTTACAGTTAATAAGTACAGTAAGTTCATCTCTCTAACACTGAACGAACAAAACATGAGGCCATGAAATCAAGTATAAACCTCTCAGACTGACTCAGTTACTGACCTCCCACATGCAGAGTGGTCCCGTTACCGCTGACCTGAGGATACACTTCGGTTTGCGGTCCGCAGTAGTACCGTCCAGAGTCTGTGTTTTCTACGTCCAGTACAGTCAGTTCAGCCTCATGGTTACTTATCTTCTTACTGCTGAATCGATTTCTGCTCGTGTCAAACAGGTTTATCATCTCAAACGCACCGGTCGCGTTCAGTCGATACCACTGAACCAAATCTATGTTACACTTCTGCTCTTTCAAACAGTGGCAACTTATCGAAGCATTTTCTCCAGGGTTTCCTCTGATCAGACTTCCTTCAGGAGAGATGATCGTTTACAATGTTAAAAGACACATATAGGTGCTCTTCATAGAAGAAAAGACCAAAATGTTACCCAAAAAAAAAATACTAACATATAGCAGAAACTCACCCAAGCCAAGAGCAGGCAAGAACAATAAAATAACTGGGGCCATGGTCCTTCTGTCTGTGTAAGGCATGGGTCTGCAGCCCCTTTCCAGTCAGATATTATACTATAGTATAATATAGTTTTATATTATGCTTCACATTCATCCTCTAACACAACCAGACAGCCACGTCTTGACAACGCAATGTCTGACTGAATTGTACTCATCTCAGACTGAAAAAAATAGCAGATGAAAGCGGTTTATTTGTGGGTCATACAACCGCCCCCCCCCCCCCCTCCCCTCCCCCAGCCCCTCCCCCAGCAAACCACACTTTAGCACAGTTAAAGCGGAAAGATGACATCAGCACGGGCTGTAGGTGCTTTGTGGTTTTATTTATTGAAAGCTCTTCATAAGATTTTTCCATGCTGTGAAAAGACATTCTGACCACCAGGTCACAATAAGGAATAATACACAGACTCATGCGGGGTTTTTTTTGTTTTTGTTTGTTTTTTTATTTTTTAATTTATCACATTTACATATAAAACACAAACTCTAAACAAAAAACTGGGTCTTCTCACATCAGATTTGTGGAGGCTCTCTTTCCGGTTTCAGATATCAAACCTTCCAACCATACACAAGTGTTGCTTGTCATGCCATGAGAAGTTGGATGGACTCACTCATGGACCCATCACAGACAGCAAACCATATAGACACTGTATTTTCTATGCATGACTTGTTTTGCAGCTGCTATGTTTTCAGTTATCAACATTCATCCTCTTGTCTCACTGATTTTAATTTACTTGCAGTATTAAATAAATATGTTCCCAACAAGGTTAGGTTCTCAGTGTGGTGTGGTTAGTGTGATGTTTTAATGTCCTGAGTCTGTGTTGTTTGATTCCGTTTTCTTTTGCGGATCTTGTGAGCCCAGAACAAGATGAAGACCAGTGTAGTTAAAACACACAGACCACACACAGGACCAGTGAACATCAGCCACTGACAGGAACTCAGATCTGTAGAGACAGTTGGTACAATGGCATTAACACCTCACACTGCAAAGTGAAGCATGAGGCTGTGTCATTCTAAAGGCTGTGTCATTCTAACAGCTGTGTCATTCGGCTTCCATATAGCTATGTGAGTGATAACATGTCAATGCTGAAATGCCCTGTGTTTCTTCTCAATACTCTCTCATAATTATGCATTTTTACACTTTTTAGAAAATGAAGATGAAAAATATCTGTATGTTTTTGCTGTGACCTTTGGATTTTCATGTAGTTTGCAGACATCGTGTAAGTGACAAATGTCATAGTTGTAACAGAGGTGGTAGAATACCTTTCATGTCATCCTGTGTGACTGCTGATTGGCTGACAGAGCCTTTGTTGTCATGGTGACTTACACACTTCATGGAGAGTGTGTTTTCAGCTCCAGACAGTGTGATGACAGACCATCGTATAAAGGATCCATCCTCCTCTATCTCTCTCCCCGTTTCCCCCGAGACCCTTGTCTTCTTTTCCCCGTCCCCCATTTCCCACAATGGATCGCTCCAGTCTTTCCCCCCTCCTGTCATCTCACATAGAAACACACTGGTGCCATCCGGCTGGGTGCTACCAAACACATGCAGAACAGGGGGGACATGGGGGTCTGAGAAAAAAGGAAATTTGCTATATGAGCCATGAGTAATCAAAATGAATGAATGTCATGTTTTAGCCTGAATGGGATATGAAATCTTACCCCACCCCCCATGAAATTATGTTTTACGGATGACACGGAAAAACAGAATTTCATTTGTGAACCTCACTGATGAAGGAGCGTAAATGAAGTTCTCCACTGATAGACAAACATTGTGGGAAAAGCTGTACTTAACTTCTCAGTGCAAGTAACGCATACACCAAATTTTCAAAACCTTCAAAAACAAGTGCTTCACTTCTCTGTATTGGATCAAGGATTCAGTTTACCTGTAACAACCAGGTAGTGGGCTGGTCCAGCGACAAAGGTGGGTTTATCCCTCAGGACAGAAAAATAGTGACCAGAGTCCCTTACTGTCACATTGCTAATGGAGAGAGAGGTGTTTCCTGTTTGGTCTGGTAGCACTCCGCTAAAGCGTCCATTCTGGCGAGCATATGAGTTAAAATGACACAGGTGTTTGATTTGTCCTCCGGCGCTCTGGTAATACCAGATGATGTCGTTCCTGAGGCCTGCGGACGCTCTGAGTCTGCCGTGAAGGGTCGCGGTTCGTCCCACGTCCTCAAAGACAATGGGGACATGATTCAGGTGTGCCGCTGCATAATCTGATAATCAGGATTAGGGATCAGATTAGATCAAATAAAATGAAACCTTCAGTATCTAGACCTGGATTCAAAAGTAGCACACGAGGCGAGATGTCAAAGAAGCGAATGTATATCATGCGAACACTATATTTGGGCTGTATTTTCCCTCAGTTATTGATTAATATTTCCCGGTCAAAATATAGGCCCAAACTGTGCCAACTGAAATATTTTACACTCTTCAAACTAAACGCTAAAGTCTACACACACTAAAACTTTACCCAGCTCATTCATAAGAGATTTCAGTGCAGTTGTCTGCTTTTTTTAATTGACATGAAACATCTGTGGCAAGATCCTGGCAATGATCCTTTAAGCAATCACTAATAAAGTGAAAGTGAAACTAAACTGAAATTGTTTATCCACACAGATAAATTGAAAGACTCACCGTTACTGCTGCTGCTGCTGCTTATCTTGATGAACAGAAACACCATCAGAGGCGACGACACCATTCTGTCTGCACTCTTACTTCATTTCTGATGTTGTTAGCTGGAAGTTCTCGACCATCTGTGACTAGGTTTACCCTGCCCTCCTTTACTGCGTGTGTGTGTGTGTGTTTGTGTGTGTGTTCGTGTGAAATGCGTGCTTGGTAATGGAATTGTGGTTAACACCAACCGTAGCCCCCTGAGGTTCTGGTGATTTAAAAGAAACTCTTGAGAAGGAGACCTGATTGTAAATAACGCACACGCAAGCAACTGCTATAGCAACAGCCTTTGCCCAAGACGATTAGTTCAAGGCTGTTTTTTTTCACGTCGGTCTAAATGAGTAAAAAGTAAGCGATGCGGTATTTTTAGTCGCTGAAGCCGCTTCATCGTGTCGGTGTGTGTTGCACACTGTGGGCTCTGGCTCATGCCATTGGTTGTTGATTGGAAAGTGTCGGTCAGAACTGTTGAAGTAGTAAGGCTGTCTTTTCATCCTCCTTATTTTTCCCTTGACATTTGTTTTTATTTATAAAAATAATTAAATTTCTCTCTCTCTCTCTCTCGCGTCTTCATCGCATCCACCGACCTCGAAACCGACCGAAACTTCGGCCGTGCGTGTTGCTAACGCCCTGGCACACTGACGTGAGCTACACCCAAAAGAATGATCCAGAATGTTCTTCTTTCACTAGAAATAATTCACTGTGATGCACCAAAAAGACACAAGAGTAAGAGCCAGACTGAGGGAAAAGTCCCTCTCATGAACCGTAGCGTAAAGGTCAACGGCAGGAGAAGACAAGCGGTAAGGCCTTGGACAATAACGTAACGGAAGAGCTCATGCTGAGATAAAAATGTCAGTGTGAACAGGTTCTTCTTATGGAGGAAACAAATACCGATAGCAGAGATGGAACAGACGTTGACTCGATTCTTCCGTATCAGGGTGAATGCTGTCGTCCTAAAGAACGCTAAAGAACACAGTCCACTCAGTGGAAAATGTACAAGACACAGCATGAGAAACGGAGAGACGGAGAAATACAAAACACACACCAGATTTCGTAAGAACACACACACAGACACAGACATACACACATACACACACACACACACACACACACACACACACACAGACACACACACACACACACACACACAGGAGAAGGGGGTGGGGTATTTTACACACTGTGGAAGTTGTGAGGGGTGCTGGTCTGGTGTTGTGCTATATTTGACATCCAGTGGTAAAGAATTATTACAATGAAACTTTTAAAGAATTAGACTTTTTTATATTTATATTATGTTTATACTCATTCTCCCCAGTGTTCCAGGGTCACCTCCTGACAACTGCGACAATGGCATTGCTTCAAAAGCCCGACACAAACGTGACACGCACCTAAACTTAAAATCTGTGGGAAAACATCTTGTTTGCACAGCGTCATGGTTGGGTGAACGCTCAAGTAAGTGACCAAAAAAAAAAAAAAAAAAAAAAAATCACAATCCAGTTTTAGTACATTTTTACTCGTAAAAGCAAATGGTTACATTACATGCTGACTTCCCCCTAATGTGTTCGTTTACAAAAGCATCTAAAAAAGAAAAAAGGAAAGAAACAATAATAATAAAAAAAAAACCTAATAAAATGTACTCGACCCATTTATGAGAATCATGGGCCTACACGACCACATCCTGTCTGCTGTCTCGATGCATAGTTCCACTTGTCTGACTGTTAAGTGGGCTGATTCATGAGTGTTTGAGGTAGTTTGACTTCCTTATAAGGGACAGAATTTAGGCTTAGCTGATGCAGTCACAAATTTGCTGTGGTTTTTTTTTGTTGTTGTTGTTGTTGTTTTTATGTAGGTTGGTGAGGTTTCATCTCCTGTGCTGAAGCTCCATGACAGACCAGTCTGCTGAGAGGAGAACAAAGACAAAATAAATAAATACATAAATATCACAAAAAAAAATTTAAGTCTTAATAAAACAGTACTTTAAATACAGATATCAATATGATACATATATACCACCAACATATACTGAAACTATCAAAATGATCGACAGAGAGAAGGATTTCAGCTGGAATTCTGAAGTCTGAACTTCCAGCCATTCCAGCACTACTGTGGTCCTCACCTCGATTTCGGAGTATTCTCCTACTTCCATAAACTGCAATTCCAATGATCACCATCACGATCAAGAGGATGGAAATGAAGTTCAGTATCAAAGTCAGCCCTGTGACGTAACAGACAGATTTAAACACACAGGTCCCACATTAACAACTGTGACATACATAAATGATGATAAACAAACAAACAAACAAACAGTTTGCCAAACAAGCACATTTAAACTCCTGGAAAGATGTAAACTATAAGATTTAAACTATTCTTTTTTATATATCTGACATTGTTAGAAATATTTACAGATGCATTCATAGCACAGTCAACAATTAATGTGACTAAATTACATGCATACCAATAATGTGCCCTGAGTAATGAGCATAATAAGCATTGGACATCGTTTTATGCAGTAAAGAAATATTCCATACCTTTGGGGGATAATAATTTACCTGAGAAGAGAAGAGAAACAAAGTCACATACTTTGAGATTGGAGGAAAATGAAGCTGAAATGGTAAGACACTGCTGACTGGTCACTGAGATTGGAGGAAAATGAAACTGAAATGGTAAGACACTGCTGATTGGTCACTTTGAGATTGGAGGAAAATGAAGCTGAAATGGTAAGACACTGCTGATTGGTCACTTTGAGGTACTCAACATCTCCATCATCATTGAAAGACTCTACCATCACTAAGGTGACTGGGGTCTTACTGGTCATGTACCTTGGTTTGTTGGCGATACTGGTGTGGCTGCCATGTCCACCAGGACGACTCTCTTTATGTAACTGGTGGTGACTGGAATTACAGGTGAGGTACTCTTAGGAGCTGTAGTAGCAGTTGTGGGCTTAACTGGGATGATTTGCTCAAGAATACTGGTTGTAACTGGAATCACTGGAGGAGAGGTGGGAGGAACTGCGGAAAACAGAATGAATAATAATGTCTCAGTGATACCTTCAAACTCAGTTTCTTTTTAAGAGGCACATTCAATGTAGAATACACGGAACTACACATGCACAGGTTCAAATTCCACCTCCAAAGCTATCAATGTATCAGAAAGACCGTGATTGGCTGCGTTCCTCTGAACGGGATAGAGTACTTTCTCTGTCACTGTGCCTAGCAATGACAGGGTGCCTCTGAAGGAAATCCCATGAACCTCTGGACGTGCTATATCGCCATGGCGATGCTCGTAATGCTGAGCTGAGGAAAAGCAGTTGTTGGCTCAGTTTGCATGTTGTCATAAGCCAGCCTTCTGGATAGACAGGGTTGAGCGATGGTGGCAGCAACTTACCATAGGACAAAGATCTGGCAATGAAAAACTGGTTTATATCCAGAGTAACAACAATAGTGTGTAAGAGGTATTAGGTTTCTTGGGATCAGCAGAGCTAGTGCAAACTTTGGGAAACTCAGACGGTGTCCAAGACAGTTGTCTAAAGAACTCATCCTCACCCTCATCTCACTCTGCGATGCAGAGATACAGACATTGTCAAATGCCCCCCCAAAAAAACAGGATCAAGGTTGAAACACCCCTGATCTAGAGGGATATTACACTTGGCGAATAATGTCTTGAAGTGAACGCCAAGTCTGTTCACCAGTAGATTTTTCACACATGGGCTTTTTGAATGTGCTATAGGGTAGTGAGTTAGTAGCACTGTTTCTACCATTCACCTCCATTTCTCTCCTCTTTCTTTCTCTGTTTCTCTGTTCTCTGCCCGGACCTTAAGGACATACCTCTGATGCCTGAGAATGTGAGGTCGGTCAGTCGCCTTGAGGAATTCAAGTTTCCTCATCACTTTTGCCTTTCACGTCAACTTTACTGATTTTTCATACTCATCTGCTTATCGTTACCACTGCGCCGAGTGTGGTCTCATTGGTTACGTACCTTGGTTTGTTTTCGGTTCCGGTATGATTGTAATGTCGGCCGGGATGGTTCTTGTAGTGATACTTGTGGTGACGGTGGCGTCATCTAGAAACAATAGCAGAGGAAGTTTTCAGAGTATACAAACTCGACATTTTAATTCTTATTTCTGATGCTGAAGCTGCGCTGTGTGAACGTTGTTCACTGGTGCCTGAGTAACGAGCTTCAGTCTAAAGAGCAGCATCAGAGTGATTCAGATCACTGTCACCCGAGTGATTCAGATCACTGTCATCAGAGTGATTCAGATCACTGTCACCCGAGTGATTCAGATCACTGTCATCAGAGTGATTCAGATCACCGTCACCCAAGTGATTCAGATCACTGTCACCCGAGTGATTCAGATCACTGTCATCTGAGTGATTCAGATCACTGTCATCAGAGTGATTCAGATCACCGTCACCCGAGTGATTCAGATCACTGTCAGCGGAGTGATTCAGATCACTGTCATCAGAGTGATTCAGATCACTGTCATCAGAGTGACTCAGATCACTGTCATCCAAGTCATTCAGATCACTGTCACCCGAGTGATTCAGATTACTGTCATCTGAGTGATTCAGATCACTGTCATCTGAGTAATTCAGATCACTGTCATCAGAGTGATTCAGATCACTGTCATCAGAGTGATTCAGATCACTGTCATCAGAGTGATTCAGATCACCGTCACCCGAGTGATTCAGATCACTGTCATCAGAGTGATTCAGATCACTGTCAGCCGAGTGATTCAGATCACTGTCACCCAAGTGATTCAGATCACTGTCATCAGAGTGATTCAGATCACTGTCAGCCGAGTGATTCAGATCACTGTCACCCAAGTGATTCAGATCACTGTCTGCGGAGTGATTCAGATCACTGTCTGCGGAGTGATTCAGATCACTGTCAGCGGAGTGATTCAGATCACTGTCTGCGGAGTGATTCAGATCACTGTCTGCGGAGTGATTCAGATCACTGTCAGCGGAGTGATTCAGATCACTGTCAGCGGAGTGATTCAGATCACTGTTTTACTGCTCATGTACCTGGTTGTGTTGGCGACACTGAGGCGACTGTGATATCCACTGGGACGGTTCCTATGGTGATGCCTCTGGTAGAGGGGTCAACTGGACTCATGGGATGGTAGAGAAGAAAGGAAGAGGAATTAGATAAACCCACACCCCCCCCCCCCCCAATCCTTCAGTTCTAAAATTGAAATGAGTCACATTGCTGACCGGCAACGACAAAAACATACTTTAGTCTAAAGACCAGAATCAGAGTGATTCAGATCATTATCATCAGTGACAGACGCTACCAGCTGTGTTTAACACTGAGGTGAGAGTGGTCTTACTGGTCGTGTACCTTGCTGCGTTGGTAATACTGGTGCGACGGTGACATTCACTGGGATGGTGCTTGCGCTGTTACCTCTAGCACTGGGCTCAACTGGAGTCACTGGTGGGGGAACGGGGAGGAGAACAAGAGGACAAACTGGAGACATTTCTAAATGATTTTTGAACTTCTTTGTGAAACAGTGCTGAGTAGCTCATTCTAATCCAAAGAGCAGCGTCAGAGTAACTCACAGTGTTACTGTCGGCCAGATACTTTGCCAGACGGGTCTCAACATTAAAACGGCAGTGGTTTGACTGGCCACATACCTTCCGGTGTCGGGGATGCCGGTGTGGTTGTGAGGCTGACTCCATTTGTTCTGCTTGTGCCAGTGGACATGAATGAAAGTGCAGTAGAGGTACTCGAAGGAAGGGTAGTAGTGAAAGCTTCAGTCTTAACTGGGAAGATTGTCTCAGCAGCACTGGTGATTACTGGGACCAGTGAAGGAGCGGGAGGTGCTGCAGAAGACAGAGTTAAGAACTGAAATACGACAGGCCTCATAACTTATAGTTTACAGTTTATGTGTATTAAAGGTCATTTGTATATTAATACTCATTTTCACAGCTCTTTAAGGAGTTTTGACTTCTCCAATTGGTAACTTTGATGTAACAGAAAACACTGGAGGGGGAAAACATAGGTACATTTTATTGCATAACAATAATAGTTTGTAAAATAAAAAAAAAAATGTGCGGCTTATGTCTCTCTTCTATAATATGTTTGGAATTAGGCTGGGGTTGCTGAAAAGGCCAGTTTCACTTTTGACGCTGGCAGAAAACTGACTTCCTCTCTGACTGTTTTCTGGGGGGTTTTTTTGTGTGTGTGTGTGGCTTTGAACTTGTGATGGTACATGTTTATCTTGCAGCATTAGCACATTCTTGCAAGACAGAGACACCGTGACAAACAAACACAATTAACAGCAATGCCAACAAGCATAATAGTGCATAATGTGTGTAATCTGTGATGTATTCTTGTTGTAAGTGCTTTAAATCTAAAAAAAAAAAAAAGAGAGAGGGATTGATTTCTGTCCTCCTACTTGCCCATCTGGTGATGTAGCTGACGGAGCTCATGAGCTCCCCTCCCTTCGTCAGCTGACACGTCCACTTCCTGTTGTTGTCTTGCTCCTGGAGCGTCGCAGTCAGACGGGAGTGACAGTAAATTATAGACGAGATCTGGAACCTGGGATCTGACCTCAGATCAGCTCCCGCCTCATTCGCCCAGCGCAGCTGAACTCCGTCGTACTGCGACTGGGGGCCGCACGGGCCGTCGTCAGCGTGGAGATGACAGTAGAGGGTCACAGTGGCGCCGGGTCGCACGTCAGTCTGTCTGAAGAAGTGCTGGACTACAGCGCAAACGTGACAGATATACGTTACAGAACCGGCTTAGTGACAGTGTTTTTTGCAAAGAGTAATTTAAAAAGCGCAATGAGTTTAAAGGGATATGATCGTGTTATGGAGTCGTATTGAGGACAAGTCTAGAGGGCAGAGTATCCTTGAACATAACTTCATTTATAACTGCACAGTACATTCTCCTCCTGCACTCTAGGGAAAATGAACCATGTCACTATGCAAGCGCCCTCTAATGGCTACTCAGTGTACTTGAGATATCTAAAAAAACGGTAAAGAAAACACAACAGATCGGCATTCACATAAAGCATTGTGTTTAAATTAAGTGTGTAAGAAACACTCACTCTTTAGAATCTGCAGATACACACGAATTTCTCTTCTAAGCTTAAGTCCATTTTTCCTCTGATACTGTTGACAGGTGTAGAGTCCGGCATCCTGAGATCTGACTTTACTAATGTACAGAGAGCAGTCAGACCCCAGACTCAGTCTTTTACTTCTGGCTTTGTTCTCTGTTCTGATCTTCCCCAGACTGACCACATTAACTGCCACAGATCTTAGGTTGCTGTATGTCCATGTGGTTAAGGAGCAGTCAGTGTTAACCACATTACGACACGGTAGAGTGACATCATCTCCGTCTCTGGAGTACACAGTGGTGTCCTGTCCACTGACCCCTGTGGGCACATGATCGTGAATTTTTTTTAAATGCAGATATCTTGCTTTGTCTACGTATTCAAGTATTCATAAAACCACACAATTAAGCGTTTGCAAAAGTTATGTGTTTTGTGGGTTCAGAAGAAAAAAAAAAAAGGTTGAACGTTTGAAAACTGTACATGTATCTTTCTTTGTCCATTTTTCCGATATTTGTGGGCGTGACAATAATTAACGAAATCACTGCATAGTTTCGTCTTACCCATCAGCAGATTTCCAACGCTTAGCACTGAACAAACGATCCACAACATTATCCTCTTGTCCTTCCTCCAGAGTTTCAGCACAATGATTCGCTCTGAGAGAAATGCAACTTTTTATTTTCGTCTGAAGAAATGCCTGGGTCATGAATGTCAGTTCCTCAGTCTGGTGATTTGTTTTTTGTTTTTTTTTAATTTCTTCCTTTTTCCATTTTCCCTTCTTTCCCTGTTTCCTTTCTGACCACTGAGTGCTGATTACAGTGAAACGAAAGGGTTCCGCATCTCACCGACGCAAAGCAAAACGCAACTTAAATACGCAGATTCAAGGAGTTTAAGCTCCTCTATGTAAAATGAATATTCTAGAAACTTCATGGCACTTACTCCTGTTATTTATTTCATTTGTGTGTGTGTGTGTGTGTGTGTGTGTGGAGTGAGATACAAAGCAGACCGTTGGCTTTCTAAACAACTTTGCAGGAGCTGCAAATTGATGACAGTTCAGTGAAATAAACCACTGTTTCCTTTATTTTCTCAAGATATTTGGACACAAAAAAACAACCAACAAACATCCGAGAGAGAGTTTGTGGAAGACACAAAGTGTGGGTTAAAGTTTGAAGCAGTCGGACATGTTTAGACACATAGTGCTACAGATTTTAAATACTACATAAAGTATATGAAACGTTATTAATGTCACTTATACATGTGATAAACCATTCCATACTGTCTCTCACTGTCCATGAGGGATAAACCATTCCATACTGTCTCTCACTGTCCATGACGGATAAACCATTCCACACTGTCTCTCACTGTCCATGAGGGATAAACCATTCCATACTGTCTCTCACTGTCCATGAGGGATAAACCATTCCATACTGTCTCTCACTGTCCATGAGGGATAAACCATTCCATACTGTCTCTCACTGTCCATGAGGGATAAACCATTCCATACTGTCTCTCACTGTCCATGAGGGATAAACCATTCCATACTGTCTCTCACCGTCCATGAGGGATAAACCATTCCATACTGTCTCTCACTGTCCATGAGGGATAAACCATTCCATACTGTCTCTCACTGTCCATGAGGGATAAACCATTCCATACTGTCTCTCACTGTCCATGAGGGATAAACCATTCCATACTGTCTCTCACTGTCCATGAGGGATAAACCATTCCATACTGTCTCTCACTGTCCATGAGGGATAAACCATTCCATACTGTCTCTCACTGTCCATGAGGGATAAACCATTCCATACTGTCTCTCACTGTCCATGAGGGATAAACCATTCCATACTGTCTCTCACTGCCCATGAGGGATAAACCATTCCATACTGTCTCTCACTGTCCATGAGGGATAAACCATTCCATACTGTCTCTCATTGTCCATGAGGGATAAACCAGAGGGTCAGTCGGAGGTTAAGTGCCCTGCACAAGGGCACTTCAGCCGTGGATGTTTTTCTGCCGGTCATGGGAAGTGAACCAGCGACCTCTCTGTCACGAGCCCATTTCTCTAACACTTAGGTAATGCAATGACACAAACAATGAGACTTAAAATGATAAAACTGTACCTTTTTAGCTTGTGTATTATTACATCATTTTACATCAAAACCACGTATATTTAATCAATATTTATCGTAGTAATATGTTATGCTACCCATAGAACATTCGGTTTGCCTTTGAAAAAAATGCTGATACTGTTGTAAAAAGGTAATGAGGTTTATAAATACAACAAACTGTTAATTTTGGGTCATCTCAAGTGTAATATAATAATTTTACATGTAATATTGTGTATTTAACAGTTTACTCTTGTTTAAAAAAGAAAGTACTAATCTATAGAAAACGGATTTATCTTGAAAAAAGATGTCCAAACACTATTATAAAAAGGTAAGTATATTTATAATTATGATACACTGCTAATTTGAGATTATATCAAGTAAAAAAAGTTTATTCAATAATTCACTTCTTAAAAAAGCCTAAAGTTTATGTTTACAAATATCTCAAGTATTTAAATGGGTGTTTAATCTGGGAGGAAATTGCTAGTTACCTGTGAAAACGATGTCAAAACGTGAAGAAAATAAGTCTTTCTTGGCTATAACGGTTACAATGACTTATTTAGCTTTAACAGTTACAATATCAGCTAGTAAACAAATAGTTAAGCCACATTTCCTGTTCTCACCATTTCTTTAATTCTGTTGACCAACAGCCCAGAGCAGAAAACAGTTCATCCTCAACATTCTCCAGAATTTTTGCTTACAGAACATGGAACTGTACATGTACCTATGATTGTATGGAATTTCTTATGTGTCAAAATATCAATATCATATATCAATATCAAAATACGATGCGCCTTTAAGGACTCATACAAAACAAACAAACAAACAAACAAACAAACAGACAAATAAACAAAAAACATCTTGCAAAATCACGAATATTCTTAATATTCACACTGAAAATGGTAAGGCTGTCCTGTGCCGCTGATACCATGAACAACTGGCCACTTGTGGCCCATGTGCAGTTTAGAGCAGGTACAGGTATGATTTACAGTCAAATAGATTGAAACTGCTGCCTGTCTTTCATGTAATTAAACAACTGAAAACGGACACAGATTTCACACCTGCTCAAGTCCAGGGGCTTCGCCTCTGAAACACTGTTTTACTCGCTCCATTCACAGTCTGCAATTTTTGAAATCAGGGGAGAGAACCTTTGGACCGACCACCCGCTGCGTTTTGGAAGCCTTTTTCCTCAAAACACTGTGTGCCTTTAAGGACTCAAAACAAATCAAAAATACGGAAGAAAGGAAAAAGTCTTTCATATCCAAGAACTCCTGAGGTACGACCACACTTATCACAGCAAACGGGCGAGGCCACCTGCTGCCACAGACACCTCCAACAGCTGGCCCTTTGTGGGGAGATAAACTGTACTCCAAACAGTTTAAAACACAAAGAGACATCAGACCTGCATCAGTCCAAGGATTTCTTTTCTGAACCATCTCTTTTTACTCCCTCCATTCATAGTCTGCGATTTTTGAAATCAGGGAGAGCACCTTTGGGCTGACAGCCAGCTGCTTTCTGGACGTTTTCCTCTCCACCTTAGATCCCTTGTCCGGGTTTATCTTGAAAATGCATCTGGTGAGTGAAAAACAGCAATAATTTCAGTAATAATTTTAGCATTTAATGTGGAATCTACTTGTAATATCCTCCTTTCTTATTAGCAATAGAAGTTGAAGAATATGAATTTGTAATATTTAAATATAATGCATTCAAGTTAAACACCCAGCATAAACCGCACCCTTTAAAACTGCCACAATATTGATCAACACCTCTCTAATCTGATAACTACGTCGGGTTTATTGTAAAGGCCGTTTGCATTGGATTGTACACAAACTGCTATTTGTATAAAGGTTCAGATGTTATCAAATCGACTTCTGCTTTCTTACCTCTGTAAGAACTCCAGTGTTGCTCCATGGGCTGCTGGGTAAGAGATGTTAAGACAGTAGTAGGAGGCAAACATCAACACAACGGCATCGCTGAAGACAGTGATGTGGCCATTCACAATGGTTTGGTCCACAGATAACATGAAGTGCTCTGCTACGAAAGGAGAGGCCCCTGCAGCACATACAGATATAAGAGAGGGTTGTTCATCAACTTCTGAGCCCGAGACCAAAGATCGCGATGTCCAGTTAGTGCTGGGCGATATGCCGGTTCAGACCAATTGCACGCGTTGTAAATAATTTAACGTGATGCTACTCAGCCAATCAGATCTGTGCATTCCGATAAGCCTCCTGACACGAGTCAGTGAGTGAGATACACACACACAGGGGAGAGCGAGGAGACGAGAAACGGTAGTTGGAGAAGTAAGCGAGTCAGAGGAAAGTAACTTCGCATGGTGTGCTCTAAAGAGAGAAAAGTGCGAAAGAGCGAAAACAGAGCTTCTAATCAAGAATGGACAGACTCTTACACGTTCATGATTCCCACGGGCAGTTCAAAAGCGGCATGTCTCATATGTTCCCAGACCGTGGTGATTATTAGAAGTGATGATGTGAAGCGCCACTACGAGACAAGGCACAAATCTTTAGAGCAAAGATCTAAGAGCCCATTTACTGATGGAGGGGCTGTGAAGGAGTGCATGAGTGTGGTAGCTGAAACTTTACTTGAGGGAAAGCAAAAAGAGTACAGTTAAGAGTACAGTAATAGCTGCCATGCACTTGCCATACCAATGCTTTACCCCTTCAGAAGCATTTATATTGACATTTTAAGAAAAACGAATACACCGTGATATATATCGTTACCGTCTGTGCTTCAAATTATACCGTGATATAAATTTTAGGCCATATCGCCCAGCCCTTTATAAATTTTACCTTATAATTCGACTGCATTTACATAGAAAAAACATCATAATCCAAACAACATCCAACTGGTTGTGTAAGACGTATAGTCCACAAGGGACTGTCTGGATTTGCTCGTTTCTGTCTGACAAGTCGCTGTCTACTGAAAAATCAGTGGTGCATCAAATCATGCATCAATAGTGCATGACTATAGCCTGAGCTAATATCCATAAATGCCTTTTGCGTCTAGTCGATAACAAATATCCTCATGTGTCAAAATGAGAACTGCGACTTTAAATGACCAGAATTACCAGTAGTGTACAATGATAACAGTATAACAACACCAGAAAAAGAAACAAACTTCATCACGCAAACTTACCACACAGAATAATGCATGGTGTACTAGGAAGTTCAGCACAGTCCACTTGAGAGGGCAGTGTTTTCTGATCCGTTTTTTGGATCATCTGGTCTTCCTCTTCGTTGAAGTACTTCAGTAGCAGCAGAAGAAACCCGGCAGCGTTGACATCCACAGCATCCTTGCCTGATGTTTCCATCTCTCTGAAGATAGTCTCCATTTTCCCTGTCTTGTCACTAGACTTAAAGTATGAGACGACTCTGGCGTATTTATTAGCTATGGCGCCATCGTCAATGTCCATGCCTGTGAGCTCTTTAAAATGAGTCTTCATGCCAGTTGTCTCAAAAAAATAGGGCCATTCATTGACCAGATCAGTGGTTTCGATCCCGCTGATAATGTCTTTTCTCTGAGTGAAGAAGGTGGCCCTCATCATAGTCTCAATACATTTGGCGTCGCCGCGTCCTTCTTTGTGCATTTTCTTTAACTCCTCTTGCGTGCGTTTCTGGGAATCGGACGTTTCATCGGGCGGTAGCCGCGTTGGCTGCCAGTTGATACATCCATAGGTGTCTAGCCTTCTCCTTCTGGGAGGGGTATCCTCTCCGTCGCTGGTGCTCACGGCTTGCCTCTTTAAGGAGAGCAAAGTGTTTCCTCTCCTCAGGTTATCCACTCTGCTAACCAGCTGTTTCGTGAGCGAGTCGTACCCGCTGCCTACGACCTCGCCTTCAATGACGTCCGAGAACGCCACGGGATACGCCTTTGCCATCTTTCTCGCAATCTCGCTGAGGTGTTTCTTCCCAGGCGTCGAGCACGTCGTTAAGATTTCGCTGACTACCAGTCGCACTATTTCAAGCCTCTCGCTTTTGGTCGGTCGATTCCCTTTTTCCAGCTTCCTGATGAACGCGGACGGCATCTTGTCCCAGGGAATTTCAAAGCTGAAGTGCCAGTTGTTGTCTGACGCTCGGCGTGGCGTGAACCCCGCGCTCGAACTTGATGTCGACATGGGCGAGTTTGAGCTGGCCGTGCTGTAGCCACCTGAGGAGTTACAGAACAAAAAAACCCCCAAAGAGCAGTTTAGGCTTGTGCGAAATGACGATGATGATGCAACAAAACCTGTAAAGCCTTTCAGATTTACACCATTAAGTATGTGGCGGGTTAAATAAATTTATATCCTTTCATATCATTTAAGATGTGCCAGTCTGAATAAAAACTATCACAACTAGCTATGTAACACCTACATATATGATCCACACCAAGGACGGTCCTGCACAACTTGATCTGGTGCGGTGCATCTTATGAACCTTACCGTTAAAGTCATTTAAAAATAATACTCAGTACAAAGTCCCCAACTGATTGAGGCGTGTACTCACCGTAAGTCAACGTCTCGTAAGGCTGTGTTTCAGGACTTGTGTTTGAGGACCTTTGGTTTCTGGAGGTCACGTCCGACACATCTCTTTGGCCTGAATAAAGGACGAACAATTCTAATGTATCTGTCACTCAAAACTAATTTTTTTAAAAATATGTTTATCAGTATAATGTTTATATTTAGATGTGTCTGCCCCATCTTCATCGACAGGCACCCACAGCCAGGCCTTCATGTCTGAATGATTGGGTGTAGTTACAGTTTACGGGGAAACCTGGAACAGCCAGTCTTTTTCTTAGAAGAAACGGCAGAACTCTTTATTCTCCTTTCTCTCTCGCTGTACATGCATGTTCTGTTTGGTTCAGTTGTTCTAACAGCGCACTAGGACCCAGTGTCTGTCTGAAACACTCCCCCTCTCCGCTTTTCCTTTCTTTTTTTTGTAAGTTGATCTTTATACGTCTTGTTTTGTGGTCTTTAATGTGCCATGGAATGGTGGCGTGGGAGGGGAGGTTATTCTTTCTAGTTTGTGTGAGTGATCATTAAAATGTCTCCATTAAAAATCCATAAATAAAGTATTTCAATAAATAAATAAATAAACAAACAAAAATATGAACGTCATGTTCTGTACAAAACAAAACACGTACTTGTGGTTTTGAACCGTGAAAGAAGCTTCCTCGCTTCCACTGGTTTTAGGACGTGTAGAAGGTCACTTTCCTGTATGTAGTCTAAGTCCTCAAGGTCGTGGACTCCAAATTCCTCCAGAACCTCCAGCAAAGGCTGAATTTCTCTCAGGGTTGGAAGGGTGGATGTAATGAAAGAGGCAAGAGCATTCTCTCCGTTCCTGACTGTTCAAGACAGATAAAACATACCGAAAGGTTAGCATCCCAGGTCACTGATCTTAATTTATAATTCAACTGACAGACCATTACTGTGTAAAAGGTACAAGGGGCCAAAATTAGCCATACAATGTTAAATTTAGGATGGTTACAGTACTAGCATTCTGGCAGATCTTTGTAGAGTCTGGATTTGTTTCAGAGTAGGGTTGCTTGATTATGGCAAAAATCACAATCACGATTATTTTGGTCAATACTGAGATCATGATTATTTAACATGATTACTCCATGGCTTGGAAACATCATGCATTTATTGAACTTTAAAAAAAAAAAAAACATGTCTTTTTAACAGTGGATTTTCTTGAACTTCAAATATAATTCAACTGAAAAACAAATAAAAAAGAAATAAATGTAAAAAATGAGATAAATGAATTAAATAAATAATAAATAACATAAATACAGTCATGTGTCACTTAACGTCCACGACGTGTTATGTGAAACAGGACGGCAGCCTGTGTGATTTGGACACTGTGCGAACACCATATTATATACTCATATACCTCTGCCTACAAACTGACGCATACACTGCTATACGGCAAACTTTTTATTTGCAAGTAGGGAAAGTTCACATTAAAATAACGATAGAAAGTACAGTACAGTACACACATAAGCCAGTCACAGAGGCGTTTATTATGACTGTCAAGGCATGTCTATTATAGGTTATATTTGTACTGTACCATTACATGCCCAGCAGCATAATCACTTTGTATACGTTGTGTGCGGGAAGCTGTAGCATTCGCTACGTCCGGTTATGTCCGCTAAGTCGTGGGCTCTGGTCTGGATTTCTGAACTCTATTATAATCTTACGGGACCTTGGATGTATAATCAAAAATAAAATTCGATTAATCGCCCAGCCCTATCTCAGAGTAATGACTCTTGTCCCAAAGAGCTTGTAGGCAGGTAAACGATAATAATCCAGTTTTAACTCTGCTGAGGGAATGTCCAACACATCTCTTTGGCCTCAGTAAAGGACAAACAATTCTAATGTATCCGTTACTGATAATGATTTTTTTTTTAAATATGAAAGTCACATTGTGCACAAAACAAAACACGTACTTGTGGTTTTGAACCGCGAAAGAAGCTTCCTCACTTCCACTGGTTTTAGGACGTGTAAAAGGTCACTTTCCTGTATGTAGTCTAAGTCCTCAAGGTCGTGGACGCCTAATTCCTCCAGAACCTCCAACAAAGGCTGAATTTCTCTTAGGGTTGGAAGGGTGCATGTAATGAAAGAGGCAAGAGCGTTCTCTCCGTTCCTGACTGTTCAAGACAGATAAAACAGACTGAAAGGTTAGCATCCCAGGTCACTGATCTTAATTTATAAGTCAACTGACAGACCATTACTCTGTAAAAGGTATAAGGGGCCTGAAGGTCCATACAGCCATCTCCAGATAAATCAGATCAGAGTTAGAGACAAATCACAAACCCAACATTTCTGAAGAACAGAATACATAGAGAGAAATGACTCTTGCAAGCAGTAGGGATGCATCAGTCTGGGCTTTGGGCATCGACCAATACCGAATACTGATCTGATACCAGTGTTTATTTAATAAGCTGTATGCCTCACTACGTGGAAGAGACTGGGATCATTCCTTTATGTGCTGAAGGCAACATCAGGCCTGACTTAAACATTACTTTCCTAACTTTGTAAAACAAAATGTAAAAAAAAAAAAAAAAAAGTTATTTGTTATTCAAATAATTGCACTTCAGCAACTGAATTTGAGAACGTTTTTGGCTATTTTTGTTGCTTTCACATTAGGGAAGTTTCTTGCGTCCTTGAAATGTACCCGCCAAAGTTAACTGCTTCTTCGAATCGCCCCCTTTTTGTTTGGTTGAACTTGTCGTGCTCTTTGGCATGATGCTTCTGGAAGTGCTTGCCCTGTCCGCACTAACCCGGGTAAATTGAAAATGCATAATTATTGCTCCATGTACCCCTTCCATCCACACTAAAACAGCATTTTCCGCCACCAAAAACTATACTTTTCCAAAACTCTGAGGTGCATAAATTTGAAAACACCGGGTTCACGTTGTAATGTGGACAGGGAAAACGGAGAGTTTCAGAATCGATGGCGTATGACTGCAGTAACACTGGCGAAAGTTTGTGCTCGAGACGCCCTGATGAACATGACAGGCAAAATGCAGTCAGTGCCGCTCTGTCTGTCAAACGTGCTAATCTGTCTTCAGTTACAGATCATCATACTGTACAATGCATAGGCACTGCTGCAATGTAGAAGACAAGCTTTATATCTGCTGTGTTTTAGAGATGGAAAACAACCGCAATAGCAATTCAAACCCTACAGGGAGCGGCGATTTCGGACGCGACCTGGCCAAACAAACAGCTGGCGGGACAACTTTGTGACGGCGTAACAACCAACACTAAGGCCTTTCAGCGTTTCGGTGTGGACGTGAAACATTTGGAAAATGGCACTAAAATGACAGTGTGTACGAAGAGTAGAACTGAACTGACCAGATCGGCCCCACTGTCACCGATACCTGATCCAGCTATTTGAGTCAGTATCAGACCGATATTCGGTATCAGTATTGGATTGGTGCATCCCTAGTAAGCAGGTAAAGGATAATAATCCAGGTTTAGCTCTGCTGAGGGAATGTCTGACACATCTCTTTGGCCTGAATAAAGGACAAACAATTCTAATATATCTGTTACTGATAATGTTTTTTTTTTTTTTTAATATGAGTCACACTGTGTACAAAACAAAACAAAACACGTACTTGTGGTTTTGAACCGCGAAAGAAGCTTCCTCACTTCCACTGGTTTTAGGACGTGTAGAAGGTCACTTTCCTGTATGTAGTCTAAGTCCTCAAGGTCGTGGACGCCAAATTCCTCCAGAACCTCCAGCAAAGGCTGAATTTCTCTCAGGGTTGGAAGGGTGGATGTAATGAAAGAGGCTAGAGCGTTCTCTCCATCCATGACTATATGAGACAGATAAAACAAAAGGTTAGTATCTAAGGTCATTGTTCTTAACCCATTAAGGCCAAATGCAACATCTGCATGATCCCTTTAAGACTGAGTGTGACATTTGCATGTTTCTCCCTTTAGAGCCGGATGTTATGTGAGCGCGCTCTGGACGATGTCATCTAATGATCCATCATCTCAGAACCAGGGCCATCTACGACAAGACCCTCAAGGTTAACCACAAAAGACTGGGAAACATTTGTCCAGTTCACAAAATAAAAACATGACCGACCTCAGATGCAATAGAAGTCACATGTTCTGCTATCTACTGAAAATCAGTCCTGGAGTGTCTTTAAAGCGTTTTGCCCTGTGGCTGCTTTGTGTTTAAGCTAATGAAATCAAATATCTTTAAATACCGTTTCACTTGTTCGTTTAATCAATTGAAATTCATCACAAAATATGTTTTAAATGTTTTCATTTTATGAAACAAAAATGTTCAATGATTTCACTCATCTTATGCCACTAAATGAAGGTTACCTCTATGCTTTCTTTCATAATAAAGTTAATCATGTTTCAGAGTAAGACTGACATGGTCTTGCCATTCTGTAAAGTTGCTACAACTTTTCGTACAGAAACTAAAAAAACCACCCAAGACTTATTAAAAGTACCGATAAGGCATAGAGAATTCAAAGGAGAATAACTGCTGTTTGTTGGTGGTCTTTGAATCTTTTGCTAGAGTTGTGCTAGACTCATGCTGCTGAAACGACTAAGAATGATCCATCTACAATTTGTTTTTTAAAAAATTCAGTCATTGTGCTGAATGACATTCTTGGGACATCCACTTCGATGAACAACATTAAAAATGTAAAAGGAACAAAATACTCTTCAAAAAAAAAAAATTATAAACCAACATAGGCAACATTTCTATGTACATTATAAAGTCAAGAAACCAGATCATTTTACATTTTTATTCATTGGTTGGTTGAAACACCCTTTCTGTCTTTGACCTAAACACTATAAATACATCGCACAACCTCCTACACTGCTCCTGTGTCTCTGTTTATTCGTCCGGGCGACGTCCAAAGCCAACACTGGTGGTAGAGTTCTTTTTTTTTTTTTCTTCCTCTGTGTTTTCTTCCTCTCCCGTACCCCTAGACACCATATTACACCTGGGACCCAACACCTGGCATAGCTGCTTAATAGCTTACTGGCTTAGTTAGTTAGAACTAATTTACACGCCCTGTGACAGGTAAGCAGCTGTAGACATCTAGATGCCAACACCCTCAGTCACTTTCTTATGACTGAAGCTTTTGGCCAGGAGAGGATGCCGTCAGGTGGCGTCCAACTTTCCTCAGACGTTTCGACCCTGAACCACAACGGCCTCCTATTGGTGGGTTGGAGGTGATGGCCAGTCCCCGCCCCCCTTCTCCTGGCGTCCAGCTCAACTCCTCCCACCTGTTCCAGAGACAAGAAGAGGCTCTTTCCGCAGCCTCCCTCAACCTGCGAACAGCCGTCAACCTCTCTTTTCCTGCTATTCCAAGAGCTGTGGGCATCTTCCATACAGACTTCACCCCAGAAACCCCTGTAGCCACTACCACACACACACACATCACTACAATTCCCACAGTCACTCCTACACAAACATATCACCACAAACACATCACTACAATTCCCACAGTCACTCCTACACAATCACACCGCACAAACACATCACCACAATTAACACGGTCACTACAATTCCCACAGTCACTCCTACACAAACACATCACCACAATTAACACAGTCACTACAATTCCCACAGTCACTCCTACACAAACACATCACCACAATTAACACAGTCACTACTGCACAAACACATCACCACAATTAACACAGTCACTCCTACACAAAAACATCATTACAATAAACACAGTCACTACTGCAAAAACACAGTCACTACAATTAACACAGTCGCTACTGCACAAACACACCACACAAACACATCACTACAATTAACACAGTCACTACTTCACAAACACATTACCAAGGTTAACACAGTCACTACTGCACAAACACATCACCACAATTAACACAGTCACTACTACACAAACACACCATTACAATAAACATGTCACTACTGGATTAACACATCACAACAATTCCCACAGTCACTCCTACACAAACACTTCACTACAATTAACACAGTCACTCCTACACAAACACAGCAGATATACATCAATACAGTTAACACAGTCACTACTGCATAAACACAGTTGCTACTGCACACACTTGTCACTGCAATAGACACAGTCACAGCTGTACAAACATAACACTATCGCACAAACACGTCACTACAGTAAAAAAAGTCACCACTGCACAGACGTGCGCTGTGTTTGAAATGCCTTACTGGTGTACTACAAACTGCATACTGTACTGCACACTACTCCCCACCCCTAGTGCACAGCATAGTATGCAAATATGAGAACTGTCATGTATCGTACTAAACAGTCATATGACCAAAACATTCCAAATCACCGCGTTGCATCATGGGATGCCGTAGCCGAAGTAGTGGCTCTGGCTCTAAACTGGAAATTTTCGCTAGAGTAGTACATCATCCGTGTAGCTGTCCTGTACTGCAAAAAAAAAATTCTTTTTCTTGTACTGCTTACGACTTACTACTTTTCCTTCAAGATCAGTATACGAGCAGTATACAATACGGAGTTTCGCACACAGACAGTACTGCACAAACACAGTCGCTACTGCAAACACGTCACGACAATACACACATCACTGCTGCACTAACCCATCACTAAAACAAACAATGACTATGTCGTTTGGAGTCATTTAAAGGTATTGTTCTAGTGGCTCTGTATTGCTAAAATAGAACGCAGCATAGGGAATTTTTTCTTGGCGCTCAAAGTGTGTACTTATTAGCATTCAGGTTTCACGGGAGCTGTGTAATACTGGTAGACTCATCTATCTAGCGTACCAAACACGGACCATCGTGGCATTATGGCAAGCATTTTCCCGATGATATAAACACAACGAGGGGTACTTGCACAAGGCCAACTTTGGTAAAGCGAATGTCTGCATTGCAGTGTATACAATAACAATGAATCAATCGACTCGAAATCGAAAATTTGAACCAAATGCTAACTAACCCTGGCTACCCTTGGTTGCCATTCGAAGCAAACCCACAGCCTCCAAGAGGACTTAGGGAGCGAGATAAAAACACATGACATTGTAGTCTTACCGCTAGGTTACAACAACTGTTATCGACGACTGTTTGATAAAATATTTCCCTCTTCTTGAAGTTAAAATGCCTACTAAAAACTGTTCCAAAGCTGCATAACAATGGCGCACGTACAGCCAGTCCGATGTATTTTCAAATACTGAAGCGTCAGCCTCACTTGACCAGAACTAACCAATAAGTGCACCCTAATCATCGTGACCCCTGACGTAATTGTACTAGCTTTACTCCGAGACTGATGAGATTATAAATAATCGTAAAGTTTTGAACACCATACGCAATTAACAGGTATGTCTGTAGAGAAAATGACAACTTATTTTTAAATGTGCATATTACAACGATATTTGAAGACTAGTGAGAACAGCCTGTTTTGCGTAAACTAAACGTCACTAGGGGCGGGGTATGGTAAAATAAATTCAGTGATACAAAATACAATAAACACAGTCACTACTGCACAAACCCATCATTATAATAAACACAGTCACTACTGCACAAACCCGTCATTACAATAAACACAGTTACTACTGCACTAACACTTCACTACAATAAACACAGTCACTACTGCACTAACACCTCACTACAATAAACTCAGTCACTACTGCAGTAACACTTCACTATAATAAACACAGTCACTACTGCACTAACACTTCACTATAATAAACACAGTCACTACTGCACAAACACTTCACTACAATAAACAAGTCACTACTGCACAGACACTTCACTATAATAAACACAGTCACTACTGCACAAACCCATCATTACAATAAACACAGTCACTACTGCACTAACACATCATTACAATAAACACAGTCACTACTGCACTAACACATCACTACAATAAACTGTCACAACTACATAAATACACCACTATAATAAACACAGTCACTACTGCACTAACACTTCACTATAATAAACACAGTCACTACTGCACAGACACTTCACTATAATAAACACAGTCACTACTGCACAGACACTTCACTATAATAAACACAGTCTCTACTGCACAGACACTTCACTATAATAAACACAGTCACTACTGCACTAACACTTCACTATAATAAACACAGTCACTACTGCACAGACACTTCACTATAATAAACACAGTCTCTACTGCACAGACACTTCACTACAATAAACACAGTCACTACTGCACTAACACTTCACTATAATAAACACAGTCACTACTGCACTAACACTTCACTATAATAAACACAGTCACTACTGCACTAACACTTCACTATAATAAACACAGTCACTACTGCACTAACACATCACTACAATAAACATGTCACTACTGCACTAACACTTCACTATAATAAACACAGTCACTACTGCACAGACACTTCACTACAATAAACACAGTCACTACTGCACTAACACTTCACTGTAATAAACACAGTCACTACTGCACTAACACTTCACTATAATAAACACAGTCTCTACTGCACAGACACTTCACTGTAATAAACACAGTCACTACTGCACTAACACTTCACTATAATAAACACAGTCACTACTGCACAGACACTTCACTATAATAAACACAGTCACTACTGCACTAACACTTCACTGTAATAAACACAGTCACTACTGCACTAACACTTCACTATAATAAACACAGTCTCTACTGCACAGACACTTCACTACAATAAACACAGTCACTACTGCACTAACACTTCACTATAATAAACACAGTCACTACTGCACTAACACTTCACTATAATAAACACAGTCACTACTGCACTAACACATCACTACAATAAACATGTCACTACTGCACTAACACATCACTACAATAAACACAGTCACTACTGCACTAACGCTTCACTATAATAAACATGTCACTACTGCACTAACACATCACTACAATAAACACAGTCACTACTGCACTAACACATCACTACAATAAACACAGTCTCTACTGCACTAACACTTCACTACAATAAACATGTCACTACTGCACTAACACATCACTACAATAAACACAGTCACTACTGCACTAACACATCACTACAATAAACACAGTCACTACTGCACTAACACATCACTACAATAAACTGTCACAACTACATAAATACACCACTATAATAAACACAGTCACTACTGCACAAACACTTCACTATAATAAACAAGTCACTACTGCACTAACACTTCACTATAATAAACACAGTCACTACTGCACAGACACTTCACTACAATAAACAAGTCACTACTGCACTAACACTTCACTATAATAAACACAGTCACTACTGCACAGACACTTCACTATAATAAACACAGTCACTACTGCACTAACACTTCACTATAATAAACAAGTCACTACTGCACTAACACTTCACTATAATAAACACAGTCACTACTGCACTAACACTTCACTGTAATAAACACAGTCACTACTGCACTAACACTTCACTACAATAAACACAGTCACTACTGCACTAACACTTCACTACAATAAACATGTCACTACTGCACTAACACTTCACTATAATAAACAAGTCACTACTGCACTAACACTTCACTATAATAAACACAGTCACTACTGCACAGACACTTCACTATAATAAACAAGTCACTACTGCACTAACACTTCACTATAATAAACAAGTCACTACTGCACTAACACTTCACTATAATAAACACAGTCACTACTGCACTAACACTTCACTGTAATAAACACAGTCACTACTGCACTAACACTTCACTACAATAAACACAGTCACTACTGCACTAACACTTCACTACAATAAACATGTCACTACTGCACTAACACTTCACTATAATAAACAAGTCACTACTGCACTAACACTTCACTATAATAAACACAGTCACTACTGCACAGACACTTCACTATAATAAACAAGTCACTACTGCACTAACACATCACTGTAATAAACAAGTCACTACTGCACTAACACTTCACTATAATAAACAAGTCACTACTGCACTAACACTTCACTATAATAAACACAGTCACTACTGCACTAACACTTCACTGTAATAAACACAGTCACTACTGCACTAACACTTCACTACAATAAACACAGTCACTACTGCACTAACACTTCACTATAATAAACAAGTCACTACTGCACTAACACTTCACTGTAATAAACACAGTCACTACTGCACAGACACTTCACTATAATAAACACAGTCACTACTGCACTAACACTTCACTATAATAAACACAGTCACTACTGCACAAACCCATCATTACAATAAACACAGTCACTACTGCACTAACACTTCACTGTAATAAACACAGTCACTACTGCACTAACACTTCACTACAATAAACACAGTCACTACTGCACTAACACTTCACTATAATAAACAAGTCACTACTGCACTAACACTTCACTGTAATAAACACAGTCACTACTGCACAGACACTTCACTATAATAAACACAGTCTCTACTGCACTAACACTTCACTATAATAAACACAGTCACTACTGCACAAACACTTCACTACAATAAACAAGTCACTACTGCACTAACACTTCACTAGAATAAACACAGTCACTACTGCACAAACACTTCACTACAATAAACACAGTCACTACTGCACTAACACTTCACTATAATAAACACAGTCACTACTGCACTAACACATCACTACAATAAACTGTCACAACTACATAAATACACCACTACAATAAACACAGTCACTACTGCACTAACACATCACTACAATAAACACAGTCTCTACTGCACTAACACTTCACTATAATAAACACAGTCACTACTGCACAAACACTTCACTACAATAAACAAGTCACTACTGCACTAACACTTCACTATAATAAACACAGTCACTACTGCACAAACACTTCACTACAATAAACAAGTCACTACTGCACTAACACATCACTATAATAAACAAGTCACTACTGCACTAACACTTCACTATAATAAACAAGTCACTACTGCACTAACACTTCACTGTAATAAACACAGTCACTACTGCACAGACACTTCACTACAATAAACATGTCACTACTGCACTAACACTTCACTATAATAAACACAGTCACTACTGCACAAACCCATCATTACAATAAACACAGTCACTACTGCACTAACGCTTCACTATAATAAAAACAGTCACTGCTGCACTAACACATCACTACAATAAACACAGTCTCTACTGCACTAACACTTCACTACAATAAACATGTCACTACTGCACTAACACATCACTACAATAAACACAGTCACTACT